>NC_083485.1:2616036-2764996 GCF_030014155.1 Tachysurus vachellii | reverse complement strand
TTATCATAAGAGACTTCGTACAAGGCAATGAATGTAAATGTTGAACTCTTAAAATGTTTTTTTCTTTGTCTTGTGTTTTGTGTACAGAAAACAGATTTATTTATGGAGGGTTTTATTTAAATTTACCAGAAGGAGTTTTCAATGTCAGCATTTTGTTGCAGTCAGTAAGTATTACAACAAAGTATAGTCAACAGAGGGATTTCACTTAAAATAATTTATGTTCAGGTGATGTATTGAGACTTGTTATTGTTTCCACCCTGAAATTAATACTTTTTTGGCAATAACCGTAATAAAAAAATATTTAGTGATGAAAAGTCTTTATTTTATCCTATTTAACTAAATGTTGTGGAATCTCTATGAAGCAGTGTAGTGATCATTTGTCAAATGAAATCAAATAAATGAATCAAACTTAACTCCAAAGTAATCACCAAGATACACCATGGGTTGTGGTTTATGCAGATAAAGGATTGAGTCCAAGCCAGATGACATGTTTGGTGAGCTTTATTAAAGGGTTTGCAGGCAAACAAACAATTTTGCATCTCCTGCTCCTTGTGCCCAACTGGCTTGACAAAACTGGTAAAAAAAAACCCCATAGGCCCACCCAGGTGCATTCTGGGCTGACACAACTAAAGCCCTTTTATCCCCTAGGTGCACATGGCCTAACCCAATAGAAAAGAAATACTAACCAATCAAATTAGAAGAATAATAAAAAAAGATATTCTAATTAACATAAATGAACAAAAAAGACAAAAAAATAAACTACTTAACAAATAAACTAAATTTTAACATTACACAAACGCAAATAAACAAATAGCTCATACAAGCAGTTTAGTTTTTTCCTTTCTATCCAAGCAAGTTTCTAAAAATACAACTAAGAAAAAATACATTTAAAACAGACACCAAAAACATACTGACTGAAGTTTTATTTCTTAAACACTAGTATAAAGTACTTAATGGTATACATAGTAATGGTTCATATACTGTAGCACTGGCTTTCTTTTCCTTTTTGTAGCCCTTGCCATCCTCATTGTGTTTGCTTTTAGATGCCCATCTAATCAGCAGTCACACAGAGATTATAATAAAAAACACTGCAAGTATTCTGACCATTTGTCTTTGGTCACAGTGGCACAAAACAAGTGAGCATTTCAAGTTATAATGGATGATAAAACTATAAACCCCTGTTAAAACTATAGATTTTTTTTTAGATTTTTTATAGATTAAACTATAGACTAAAAATTAATTTTGTCTATTTTCATTGAACTATGTTCGGACCACTATATACTTGCGTTTTGGATCCTCCAGGGTCAGTTGGACCCGGCCACATTTAGTGGGGCAATAGGTCACACATTTTCAACGCAATGAACATACCTACAGGCACAAAGATTCACACATAAAATGTCCACTAACACATGCACCCAAAACACACACTCACACACCACACACACACACACACACACATGCACACACACAAATAGGGCATTGCAATTCATTAGGCCTCCAGGAAAAAAAAAAGATACATATTTGTAAATATTTCACACTTTTGATATGCCTTTGCCTAGCAGAGGGCAAAATATGATCTACCGAAATGATGCTACACACAGGCACACACAATTGTAACAAATGTAAGGCTGATCACACAGAATGGTGATAATTGTATAATTTTTGATTTATAAGCATTCAAGTCAATTTGACCTGGAAAAAAACAGGTTTTATTATTTGCTGACATTAAAAATAGTCAAAATGGTTTCAAAACAATCTCCTGGCTTTGAAATATACCAGCCTGTAATTGTGCATCAACTTTCGTGCCTCTGTAGTAAAAATAATTCAAAATTTCTGTTGTTTTTTTTACTAAAAAATGAGGCATGTTTGTATATAAATAAGGTTTATTATACCAAATATTAATTTTTTTTGCAAAATATATGTTAATATGTTGGAAACAAGTTAGACTAACAAAAGGCTATCATATATACTTCATTTTTTATAAGCAGTTAAAACAGACAAGGTCAAGTTGACTCGGCGCTCCTAATTTGCATAGGAATTCAGGTAAGGAAAACAGGAGGGTTAATGTAAACATTAAGGCTACACATATCCACATGAACCTTTCTCAGTTTATAGATTGAGATAATGCTATTAAATTATGCAATGTAGAAGATATGTCAATATGTGGTGCAACTTGCATAACATCAAACCACTGGAGTGCAAAATAATGCAATAAATGCATTTATGATGCTGTTCTACATACAAGATATACTCTTAACTGTTAGGAAATACTGTATAACAAATTAAAAACCCAATCATAAAAATGTATATCAAACATCTTAATGTCTATACAATTAAAATTGGGAGGATCAATCCAGACTCAATTCATCCACTAAGTGAGGCTGTTTCTCCTTAAGGACTTTATAGGCTTCTGCTTTCACAACTCCTGTATTGAGGGAACTGTACAGGAGCCTCATTTGCTCACATGATGTTGATGCTGCATGAATTTTATTGTACTTTTCATCACTAATCATCATCTTGCTTTTTAAACAGTCTGCTATCTCCATTACCGAAGAAACTCTCTGAATGAGATGTTCCCTGTGTCGATCCATAAAGTCAGCACCTAAAATGCAAATGTAAAGGTTACACATTTTAATAATGTTAATAATGTATTATTTTTGTGTGTTTTTAGAAATGTTCCATGTTACATTTGCAGGACAATTTAATGTGTAAGACAGCTGAGTGTCCTAATTACAGTGGGAAACTTAAAACTAAAATTTACATGCAACCTTACCTGTGGTATCTGATGTGGGTGTGGGTGTGGCTGCATCTGTACCTGTTTTGGCAAGTGAGATAATAAGACTTTAACAATACCTAATTAATGCACACCTAGAGCAAAAATAAAGTATTTAGTAACTGTGAAACCACTTGACTTGACTGCCATTGATACCTTATATACACACTAACAAGCCAGAAACCAACATTTAATCAACCATTTTTTTATTCAGTTACTCACCCAAAACGGATTACACTTAGGTCCTGTTTACTCTTGATTCCACAAAAATCCAAAATAACAGCAAATAATTACCCTCATCATGAATTCTTTTATCCTTGAAATAGCCCAATATTCCTAATTACCCATATTTTATATATCCTGGTAGTTTCTTTATATATGTGGTAATATAAAAACATCTGCTTACCTGCAAGCAAGACCAAACGGGGCTCCCAAACTTCCTGGTCATTTTCATCCAAAAGACCTACAGTGACTTCATCAACCTCAGTTTTACAAAACATCTCAAATGTAGGATGATAGTTTGGGCCATAGTCACATTCAAACTTCACAATCTAAGGAAATAGGTAACGCAGAGTTTATTTCAGAATGAATGTCAACCAAGGTCAACTATGATTCATAATACTATGAGCTGTACCCTACCGTGGGTTGTAATACATATTCATGGTCAGTATCTTTACAACATGGCCTGTATTTTTTGCCAGAAGTCAGTTCACAGTTGGAGCTTGTATCAATGTACGTCATGCTCCTATGCCGTTTGTGCACCTTGAAGGGAAACCAAATGAAATAGTGTTCACTTTAAAAGCTAAAATCTAGAAATAGATTTTTGGAAAAACAGCAGTACATATTTTAGTCACTTCCCATGATGACAAAACCATGTAAAGGATAATAAAATAAATATTTAGCACTATTTATTAAAGCTGATTACCTCTGGTACTGGCACATTGCCTGGCAAAAGATGCATATGCAGTTTACTCTTCCTGGAATTTCCACATACTTTTTTATAGAACAAAATCACTTGGGCTGTGACGGGATATTCTCGGAAAAAAGGAAAATATTTCAAGAGGCCGTATAAGGAGAGACCTTGAATGTCTATGATGACATGTGTGTTTGTTACTTTTAGTGGCTGAATAAGTTCCACATTACCACCAGTCACATGTGCTGCACTCAATTTAACCTCATCTGTGCCTGTAACATATAAAGAAACAGAACCAGGCATGATAGATAATAATGACAACATGATTTGGATAATATTTTACCCCAGTAGTTTACAAATACATTTTCTGACAATGGGGGATCTGGTATACTAGATTTATTATTGTATGCACTTTATTGCATTTCATAATTACAGTTGAGTTACTTTCAATGTGCAAATTTGTAATCAGGCCTCAGATGCTACTGATAACCAAACTATTTAGAAAGCGCTATTTAGAGAGTTACACATACAGGACAGAGTTTGCCACTCTCTGACAGTTTGATGTAATTACAATACTGTATGTCCACACTGAGGGTTTTTGTTTGTTTGTTTGTTGAAGATAGCATCATATTCTGAGACAGTGCATACCTCAACGACCAAATATTTTAAAGGCCAAAGCTTTATCTTTCAACAGTCCAGGAAAGGCAAATTCTTCTAACAAATACTTTGATATTATTTTCTTCATTTGTCAAATCTAAAAAGCTATGGTATAATAACATAGTTTATATCTCACATATAATCATTCTCATGAACTGACTTTACAGCAGTAAAAATATTAGTTATGAAATATTAGTTTGGATGTACTGGATTTTTTTGCCTGTTTAGGTTTTTGATTACAAACCAATCTATGTACAGTGTATGTATTCTTTATCATTTCAAATTATGTCATTCAAAGTAACATTTAATACATCACTGCAAAATGTCATACAGTATTCACAAACAATTAATGTTAGTGAGCAGATTTCACTTTTATTAAGCTGCTTATAAAAATCTTTCATATTTTTCCATAAATTTATAAAAGATAGCTATGAGTCAACTTACAGATCTCACAATGTGGTAGATGCAGATGACGGATAGAGCCTTCATGGCAGGAGATACTGTAGAAAGGTCCTGCAGGCTGCAGTTGTCTTAGTCCATCCAAGTAACCGCTGTCCCAGGACACTATTCTGTACAGCACTTCCCCTTTCCCATCCATCTCAAACACAAGATTGGTCAATTTGCACATAAACTGACCAGCATGATGGCAGAGGAACCTCAAAATAATAGGAAAATAATAGGAATAAGATGTCCTGCTATAATATTGTCAGCAATCAATAGTTTGTTTTAGGGGTGGACAAAAAACTTTTCCTCTCAGAATAGTGGAGCCTGCTATGCCACCAGGTACACTACTGCTACTGGTATGTTTTGCAAGCATGTATGGGTATGAGGTCCAAACATTTTGAATTGTACCGCAGCAGGCAGTGGATTCGATTTTCAATATACATACAAATAACCTCTTTTGGATTTGCAGTAATGACTAGTGTTTTTTTTTTTGTGGGCACTATAAATAAAAACCTAAAAGCTTGGACATGAAATCGATTTCTTCTGAATGACTTACTACCCTTGGAAATAAAGAAGCATGTTACCTATATTCATCTTTGTTCTTATTCCCAGCATAGTTTTCAACTAGTTCTGGAATGAAGACCTCCAAAGTCTGTGAAAAAAGAAGTAGACCACGTGTGGATAGTCTCACATATTATGCACACATGCATGCACTCATATATATATATAAATATATATATATATATATATATATATATATATATATATATATATATATATATATATATATAAATATATAAATATATATATATATATATATATATATATATATATATATATATATATAAATATTCTGAAATCAACATCTTCAGAGATTTTCTATGGTATGGCTAGGTGACGGTGCTGGCCACTGTAGAATCGTCTGGGACCTGCAACTAAACCTTTGGTGGAATGTGAGGTATGGATATGATTATTGTCCTGTTGGAAGAACCAGTGGCGCCCAAGCTTCAGCTTCCTCACAGACAGCATGAGGTGTCTTCTAGGATTTCCTGATACTTTAAAAAAAGAATCAATTTTGCCTTCTACAATCTCCAGAGCATCACAGAGTCAGCACCATGCTTGACTATAGGCAGAGTGTTCTTTTCATCATCCGCTTAATTCTTCTTCCTTCAGCACATCACTGATCCATCAGGCCGAAAAGTTCTAGTTTTTGCCACAGAACAGAATCCCAAAATGTCTAGGACTGGTTCTGGTTCTTAGAAATCTGGTGACGTAGTGTAACCAATGTTCCTTTACGTCTGAACTTGCAAACTATGTCTCTAGATCTATGTCTCAGAGACGCTTCGAAAAGTGTCAGTGTGTATCCTATTCTTGAAGATGTTTGTTGCAGTGTACACTAAACTATTCTCATGATGCTCAGATATCTACGTCTATGTGATATCTATATCACAGTCTAATCTATTTAATCTGATCAATAAATATATTATTTATTCAGCATCAAGACACTATCACTATCAGAAAAAGGGGTTAATACTTGAGGTTCCCTACACATTCACTCTGTGAAGTTATCGAAAACAGTGTGAAACATTTATGCACGATGCCAAATGTAAATTGTTTCAAGTACAAAATGTGGAAAGTAACTTTCTCTGGTTAAAACTTTTGAGTGAGGAGGAACAGGAGGAGCACTGACATAGTCCTACAAAATGGCATTCAGCAGGCTACTTTATAGAACGGGGCACAGAAGCCTTTATTATCACCACACATACTGTACATTACAGCACAGTGGAATTCTTTTCCTCACATACCCCAAATAACGAGGTTGGGGTCAGAGTGCAGGGGCAGCTATGATACAGCGCCCCTTGAGCAGGGAGGGTTGAGGGCCTTGCTCAAGGGCCCAGCAGTGGCAGCTTGGCTGTGCTGGGCCTTGAACCCCGATCTTCCGATCAACAACCCAAAGTTGTTGTTCATGTTATGTGTTTATGTTTATACTTATATAAAGTGTTATTTGAGTGACAAGTGATTTAAGTATTAAAGTACAAAAAAATGAGCCTTTACCTGAATTCCTAAATCTCCTGTGTAAAACAACAGAGGAAACATTTTAGATAAAACACAAGGAGAAAAATCTGTGTATACAAATAAAAATGCCTCAGAGTTAAATCTGAAATTACTGTAAACTGACCTCTGACTAATTGTTCCATTGAATAGGATTATTCATTAAGTGTCAGTCAGCTACTTAGCTCTCAGTATGTGTATGTCAGATTTCTGTGCCTGCAAAACTACTGTTCTGTCTGCAATCACAATCTGTTGTGTTCACTACACTATAATCATGATGTTCATACAGTATATCTATATGGTTTAATGTATTCCAACTGTACAAAATCTATATTATTCATGCATTATCAAGACATCACTAGCGTAGAAAAGGGGTTTATACTCACCACTTATTTTAGTCTGTGAAAGTAAATAAAACAGTGCGAAGATTTTATGAAAAGTGTTTTATACATATAGTTTATAAAACATCATCCTTTACCATTTGTGTGATGTTGAGTTATCTACTTACCTTTGAGAGAAGATCTGTGTAAAGCAACAGAGAGAAAAGTAAGGTTAGATAAAATACAGTGAGAAAAACCTATGATTTACAGTCATAATAGGTGTTTAAGGTTATAGGTTAGGAAAATAAGTGACTGTGTTGCTCTGGAAAATTATTGTGTTGGCCTGAGTGGTTGCTGGTGGCAGTTGGGTTGTGCAGTCAGTGGACCTGGACACAGGGAAAGACGAATCTGGGCAAGGCAGTTTCAGGGAGTGTCATTGCCATCTGAGAGTAAAAGTGACAAAACGCTCCACAAGTAGGGAGCCAAAGCATGTTCAATCCATTGTAGTCTGCATGTACATTTACTCTGAGTGTTCTCCACAATTGTAGAGGCCCATGACATCAGCAATTGGCCACCAGACATTTGTAGTCGAGCGTCCCCTTGAAGTCGAGCGTTTCCTTTTTGTGTGTAGATCTCTGGGCTGCAGTCACAACACCCACCTTAGCTATGAGCCAGCTATAGTTCTGGGTTTGGTCATTGCACTCCACAGGAGTGGCCGTCAGCAGGGCCGTCAGCTTTGCCCTGCTGAGCCCCCACCCAGGGTTCCAACAAGAAACGAGAAGTCCTGAGCTCTTTGATGGCCCATTTAATGGCTAGGTTTCTTTCCTGACAGCGGCATAGCGGTTTTTGGAGAGGGTCAGCTCCCTACTGTTATACAGGACTGGGTTCTCTTTACTGCTAATGTCTTGAGAGAATGTGGCACCAAGCCCCTTTCCAGAGGTGTCTGTTTGAATAAATGGAATTTGGTGGAATTTTTTTATGGTTTGCACAAAACCATCAACCTTGTTAGGACCCTCTTTAAATCATGGATTGCCTCCTTTGTCTCTTCATTCTACTGCACCCAGTCTGTTTGGCCTTTCTTAGCTAGGTCTGAGAGGGGAAGTTTGGGAGGTGAAATTTGGGTCAAAGCATCTGTAGTGCCTGGCTAGTTTTTGGAAGATAGACCAGGTATTGCCCCTCAGTCCAGGTGGAACTTACTCAGGTTGGTCATCAGACCGGGCTTCCAGAGTTGTTTCAGGAACTTCAAATGGTGGCACATACAGTGGTGTGAAAAAGTGTTTGCCTCCTTCATGATTTTTCATTTTTTTGCACGTTTGTCACACTTTAATGTTTCAGATCATCAAATAAATTTAAATATTAGTCAAAGATAACAAGTAAACACAACATGCAGTTTTTAAATGACGGTTTTTATTATTTTTAATATATAATATAATATAATATAATATATAATTTTAATATTATTATTAACAAAATCCAAACCCACATGGCCCTGTGTGGAAAAAGTGTTTGCCCCCCTGTTAAAACATAACTGTGGATTATCACACCTGAGTTCAGTGTCTATAGCCACACTCACACAAGACCTGACTGACAAAGTAAAGTAGACCAAACGATCCTCAAAAGCTACACGTCATGCCGAGATCCGAAGAAACTCAGGAATGAGTTTTGGACTTTTTCAAATGAGAAAGAAAGCAATTGAGATCTATTAGTCTGGAAAAGGTTATAAAGCCATTTCTAAAGCTTTGGGACTCCAGCAAACCACATTGAGAGACATTATCCACAAATGGTGAAAACATGAAACAGCGGTGAACCTTCCCAGAAGTGGCCGGCCAACCAAAATTACCCCAAACAACAACTCATTCAAGATGTCACAAAAGACCCCACGACAAAATCCGGGTCTCACTTGCCTCAGTTAAGGTCAGTGTTCATGACTCCACCATACGAAAGAGACTGGGCCAATATGGTTCCAAGTCAAAAAAACCCTGCTGAGCAAAAAATACATAAAGGCTCTTCTCAGTTTTGCCAGAAAATATCTTGATGATCCCCAAGACTTTTGGGAAAATACTCTGTGGACTGATGAGACAAAAGTTTAACATTTTTAAAGGTGTGTGTCCCATTACATGTGGCATAAAAGTAACACTGCATTTCAGAAAAAGAACATCATACTAAGAGTAAAATATGGTGGTGGAAGTGTGATGGTCTGGGGCTGTTTTGCTGCTTCAAGACCTAGAAGACTTGCCATGATAAATGGAACCATCAACTCTGCTGTCTACCAAAAAATCCTGAAGGACAATGTGCCGCCATCTGTTCGCGATCTTGGGTTCTGCAGCAGGACAATGATCCAAAACACACCAGCAAGTCCACCTCTGAATGGCTGAAGAAAAAAATTTGGACTTTGGAGAGGCCGAGTCAAAGTCCTGACCTGAATCCTATTGAGATGCTGTGGCAGGACCTTAAAAAGGCGGATCATGCTTGAAAACCCTCCGACGTGGCTGAATAACAATTCTGCAAAGATGAATGGACCAAAATTCCTCCATAGTGCTGTAACAGACTTATTGCCAGTTATCACAAATGCTTGATTGCAGTTCTTGCTGCTAAGGGTGGCCCAACCAGTTATTAGGTTTAGGGGACAAACACTTTTTCACACACATAAATTTGTTTGATGATCTAAAACATTAAAGTGTGAAAAACATGCAAAAAAATGTAAAACCAGGAAGGGGCAAACAATTTTTCACACCACTGTATGTTCTGACCAGGTGGAGGAGTGTATGATGGTATTGTCCGTGTAGGCAGCAGCGAAGAGGCAGTGTGGGTGCAAGACAATGTACATCAACTGGACCACTACTCCCAGTTGGGTCTTCACATGTTGCTGGACCATGTGTGTCAGGCCAAGGACTGTGGACAAAACATACATTAACTGGTCCACTAGCTCTGTCAACTCACAGTTGTGCAGGTGTTTGCTGACCAGACTGCTGCAATCAATAGTTGACTGACAATTTATTCTCCCAAAGATTATAAAAATGGTCCTTGCAAATGTGTAAAGAATTTGCAGATGGAGCTCAGGAACAGAAGGAGTACTTGGTCACTGGTGGTAACTCAAGAGACCAAGCTTGCCAGTTGTAGGCCTGCTGTTGTTCGGTTTGGGCTTCTTTCATGTGCCAAACGGGCCACTTGCTTAATCAGCTCCTCTACCCCTCAGGGGATTTGCGCATATTCAACCAATTGGAACAGTGTGTGGTACTCTACCATATCCGTGATGGGTGACAGTTCACTGTGGGCCAGGACCTCTTTTTTGACAAGCTTAAAGTTGGCAAGAGCACAATAGAGAAATGTCATGGGGATCTGGTGTGTTCAGATTCTGGAGGCCTAGCAGCTCTTCAGTCACTATGGAGTCGAAGGGCTAGCTCCTATGTCAAAGACTGCTGCTGGAGACTACTCTCAAAAGATGTTGTACAATCTGCTCCATGGGTCAGGAGGAAGCCAGGGCTGAGTTCATGCCTGCATTCTCCACCAGTGTAGAAGCTCAGGGCTGCAAGTGGCTGAAGACATGGGACAGACCATATCATTGCCAGCAAGAGTTTATTTTCTTACTGGCAAAGAACAGAAAAGGAGAGGGGAAAACGTAGAGAAAGTGGGAAGCGATGGTATACTGTCGCTGCTATCGGTGAGTGAGACAAAAGCATTAGTGGCAAGCCAAATCATGCTTACTTCTTTGCAGCCGGTGTGCTCTTCTATACTTTGCAGTTTTCTGAATGACAGTTTTACCATTTTACTACTAATTTCTTTGGTATGGGCACAGTGGTGGACACTTTAAAACGTGGCGACTACAGACAGGGAGATGTTGCACTTGTCCATGAAAAAAACAGCTAACCGGCCTTTGGGAATGCTGTCTGGGCCTGTGTCCTTTCAAATATTCACCTGTCAAAAGAAACATCTCATATCCTCCACAGAGCAGGTGCTAACCTCTGCAGTATGGGCCAAAGGAGCTCTCTGTAAAGTGCAGGATTGTTCATCTCGAAGCAACTATTTAAAAGTATTAGGCTCATCTGGTAGACAGGTTGCATGTAAATAGTGGAGCATTTATTTCCCATAAAGTCTGTGATGTCTATTCCATGCATCACAGCTAATTCCATGTCTCTTGGTGGTTTTTACAGTGAAGTAAACATTGCTGTTTAGGGTAGATTCAAAATGTTTTGTTTGCACACAAAGACGTCTTTGCATTTTCTGATGAAATATGTTATGGTATCTGAGTAACCCTTGACAGCATCATCAGAGTGGACTAAAAAAAATTTTGATCATTTTGAGAGTAGATGCTTCCTGTTTCAGCTTCCAGAAGAATAAAAGAATGTTCTAACTTGCCAAAAAGGAGGTGTGGGAGGGATTTGTAGAAGAGAGAGTAGCAACAGTCCAAAAAGCGGTCCCCATATTCCAACAAATTCTCTCAGTAACCACTATGATCGAGACAGAAGAACAATGTATTCTAAATCATGGGAGCAAAAGGACTTGATATAGTGTATGTTCTTCAAAAACATAAAACATACACCACCTAGTCAGGTCTTTTCCCTGTCTGTCTGTATGCAGACACCAAGGATTCTGTGAGGCAGTAATCCTTTGTCACTGTGAGACAAGATACTGTATGCACTCTCAAATTGCAAAGCTTTTTGTCCAAGATCCAGAACATTTGACAGTAGTTTGCTGGGTAATGGGGTACAGTTAGCTCTCCTTCCTCTTTTCTGGATATGCTCCTGTAGTCACGGGTGGGCAGCTCGCTACAGTGTTTATAATCATATGGTCAGCATAGAGGAAAGTAAGGTTTGCAGTGTGTGTCTGAAGAGATGATTTTTTAAAGTGTCATAGACAATGAGGCTGATGGCAAACAATATAGGAAACATAATACAGTCAACACAAACAAAAAACATTTTAATTGTATGCTTCCTAGAATGTTTTATAGTTTTCAGTGCATTAACAAATATCTGTAATCAAATATTAGATAAAACACTAAATATAAAATCATCAGAATACCACAGCAGCTTGATCCCTGATGTTTCAGTGTAACTACTCACAGTAACATTTAGTGTTTAATTTAAATTCCTCTCTAATGTATTAAAAAATTTTATACTCACCAGACAGTTCATCCTGTGAAAGTAAATAATACAACGTAAACATTTTAGGAATGATATTAAAAGTGAATTTTATCAAGTGAAAATGGGGAAGTAGCCATTACTCTGGCTATAAAAACAGCTGATGTGTGTCTACTACACACTACAAAACAATCAGTCATTGCACACAGTAAATCTGTATAGTGTAGCATTGTGCTAATATATTGCTAGGAATATTTAAGAAATCTAAATATCTTGATTTATTAGAATATGCAATTTTCAGATATATGCATGTATTTACCAATATAAAGTATTGGCGTACATTTGTTATGCAGAGCAAGTGATGGCAATTACAGCCTACATGCATAGAAATATCTTAAAGCTGTGATTTATGTTTATTGTGTAACATTCTGATGGAGTCTGTCAGTGGTGTGTGTTATATGCTGCGTGTTTGTTGTGTCTTTTACTCAACATTATTAAACTGCAGTGAGTTTTTTCACGAGTTTTCATGCTTGTCTCGGCATTTTAATTATACTGTTTTTTTATTTTCTCTTTTTAGTTAATATTTGTAATATTAATGTTTTACATTGTCACTTTAGCTTTTTAAATTCTTTGCTTTTCTGTCCCAGTTAATTTTATTTCTCTTCTTTGGGAGACGATTGTTTGTTTCCTGTTTTCAAACACTTTCAGATCTTTCTAATATTCCTATCCAATCCAAGTCAAAGGTAAACATTAATTATTGTCCAGTGTGTGAGCTGCAGCATGTTTAGTCATTCTTCCTCCATCATTAGCATTAATTTTACTTGTGATACGTGTATTTTAGTTAGCTGTCTGACGGAGAAGATTTCAGCTTTAGAGGTGTGCATCCAGACACTAGAGGGGGATAGCGAAAGTGTAGTGTAGTTTCTGTAGGGGGAAATCTGGATGCCTTAGGCGGAGATAGAAACCCTGCCAGGGGTTGATCTACATGGTCAGCCAGTGCCTCATGGGATTGTTGTGGATGGAGCCGCCCAGAGACTGTCATGCCTGCTTTGAACCAATGTTGTGTCAGTCAGCTGTATGGTCTGGTGTTTATCAGCAATCAGGTCTGTGATGAACTCAGCGTTTACAATGACCCAGTAGTTCCTCAGGAGGTCTCGGTGGCACAATTATAAACTGTTGTAGAAAGGACATTATTTACATTTATATTATTATCTGTAGAGTGAGGATGGGTTGCCTTCTGAGCCTGGATCCTCTCATGGTTTCTGCTTCATGTCATCTCAGGGAGCTTTTCCTTGACACCGTCGCCTCCGGCTTGCTCAGTAGTTACAGTTGAGGCCAAAATTATTAGCCCCCCAGAAATTTTGGAACATTTTCCTAAAGATCTTTCAGATGTTTGCAGCATTGGTAAAACTTGATATAATCAAACATTTAGTAGCTTTTGGTACATTTTTGAATATAAAAATACATTCATGTATATGGCCTGCTTTATATCAAATATAGTGAAAATGCGGTGGTCAAAAATATTAGCCCTCATGTGAATTTTTGCTTTCAAAACACACCTAATTAATCAATAAGCTTTCAAAAAACACCTGTGCAGTCAATTGGCTTCCTAATAACACCTGAGCATTCAATCAGCATAAAAGGACTCCAAGGAACAGGGCACTTGAACACATTATTGGGAGAGACTACTTTTACTCACTATGCCAAAGACAAAGGAAATCAGTCTTGAGCTTAGAAAGAAGATAATGGAGGCTCATGATGAGGGGGAAGGCTATACTGCCATTTCCAAGCGTTTCACTGTGTCTAGAACCGCTGTACGTTGCATCATTGCAAAGTACGTGGTACATGGTGGTCGTAAGTGGTCGTTAGTGCAAGATTTCAAGAACTCTATAGAGAAAAATAGTCAGAGATGTCAGCAAGATGCCCCAGACATCTGCCAAGATGCTTGTTGCTGACCTGGCCTCTTCTGGAGTTGATGTTTCAAGGAACACACTTGTGAGGGCTCTTCATCGTGGTGGGCTTCAGGGCCATCGTCCCAGAAGAACCCCCTTACTCAAACAGCGGCACATCACAGCCAGACTGAGGTTTGCCCGTGAACATTTGAAAGGTAAAGATGAGTTTTCAGAGTCTGTGTTTTGGTCTGATGAGACTAAACTGGAACTGTTTGGGCACATGGATGTTGCTTATGTTTGGCGAAGAAAGGGTGAGGCCTTCAACCCTAAGAACACAGTTCCCACAGTTAAACATGGTGGTGGGAGCATCATGCTGTGGGTTTGTTTTGCAGTTTCAGGCTGTTTGGGTGCTCGGCATCATGAAAAAAGAAAATTATGTTGACATTTTGACATTTTGAGGGATAATATGTTAGGTCGTCGCTGGGTCTTCAAACAAGACAATGACCCAAAGCATACATCGAAATTGGTCCAACAGTTCCTGAAGGATACCAAAACCAAGGTCCTGGAGTGGCCCACACAGAGCCCAGACCTTAATCCTATTGAAAATCTGTGGCGAGTGCTCAAAGTGAATGTCCAGACTCGGAAACCACGTAATTTGGACCAGCTGGAGCAATTTGCAATGAAAAAATTTTTTCTGTCTAATTTCTGTCTAATTGTCTAATTTCATAAAGGGGGCTAATAATTTTGGCCTCAACTGTATATGGATAGATATATAGTATTTTACGTTAATATTCTTTAAATTAATTTTAAACTTTAATTGTGAATATTCATTTATTTATTTTTACTCTTATTTTTTCTTATTGTTATATATTTATTTATTTTTTCTCTCTCTTCTGTTTCCATACTTCTGTAAAGCTGCTTTAAAACAATCCGAATTGTTAAAAGTGCTATACAAATAAATTGAATTGAATTGAGGTTACAAACAGGTGGTTTGTGTTATATGCTGCGTGTTTGTTGTGTCTTTTACTCGACACGGTAAACGTCTCTGTACATTATTACACTGCAGTGAGGTTACACACAGGTGCATTGTGGGAAAGAAGCTGACTGATGGAAGTGGAATCTCACTTACTGATCAGACTCCTTCACATAAACATGACCTGAAAATCATCTTTATGTTTCTATTTGATTCCTGGATTAAAATGTAATATATGTGAGAAGTTTATAAAATATCAGCTTTTACTATTAGTGTGAAGTCGAGTTATTTACTTACCTCCTCTGAAGAAGCTGTTTAAAACAACAGAGAGAAGTGTAATGTTAGATAAAATACAAAGAGGGCTACTATTAGAAGAACATTTTGTACTTCTCCATGTGTTCTCGTGCTGTGATTGGTCAAGAAAGAACTTGCTTCACCTTTCTGAATATCCTGGATGTTTTCACTGAATCACTCAATCTAAATTTTCAAAACCTGAATTTTAAATACTTCTTTTTTATTATTGTCATCATGATGTCGACAAGAAAGAACTGTCATTAAGGTATTTCATGGTAATTAGTTCATGATATTAGTCTGAAAACGTTGAGTAGTAGTGAACTAAGAGGCCATTTCAATAATATTCTACACACAAGCCGAAAAAAACAAGGCCATAGTACTTTTGACTAATGGACCCTGAGTGTGACATTGTATTTAAAGAAAAAAATTTTATTTTAATAAATTTAAAAGAATAAAACTGAGTGTTGTCTATGTGTTTAAGCATATATAGTGAGAAACTATGCAAATGGATTTTATCCCTTAATAAACTTCACACTAGCTGTATAATGTGTAAATAATATGACAGCACTTCAGGCTGTAAAGATGAACAGGTGTGTTTACTTTTGTACCTCCTTCCATACTCACCAGTCAGTAGAACAGATTTCTCCATTTTCTTTCTCTCATTTTCTGTCCATTTTATGTCTCTCTGAAGAAGTGAATAAAACAGTGTGAAGGTTTTATACATGACTCCACAAATGTTTACTGTATGTAAACAATGTTTACTGTATGTATACATTTACTGTATGTAAATAAATTGTTAAATAAACATGAAGTGTTTCTCTGTTCAGACAACTGTGTGTGTGTATGTGTGTGTGTGTGTGTGTGTGTGTGTGTGTGTGTGATATTACTAACAGTACACACTGAGCTGATTGAGGTTGATTTAAACTGACATTGTATTCAGTAACACACTGAGTTTGAATGCAGCCAGCTGAAGAACACAATCATTAAACACTAAACTGAAAGAAAAAAAAGTTTTACTGTAACTTCATTTTGTTAGTGTTGTAGGTTGTCTGAATCGATCCTCAAGTTAAATTGAACACGTGTTAAACCTTTTCTGTGTCACTTTAAATGGAATTAAAGAAAAGGTTTCTTACATTTATTTTGTTTACGTTTCCACAAAGTGTTTACACTCCTAGAAATAATAATTACATCATAACAACACCAGTAATAACAGCAGATTGCTAGCAAACAGTTCAACAACTGTGTTTCTAGAACAATCCAATGTGATTTTTTTTTATCCACAGTAAACCATCACTAGGAGCCGATTGTCATGGTAACTCATTTACCCCTCACTGATCACTGGTCTAATTATAACATAATTAATTTTTTTATGCTGCTATCATCAGTAAGACATTAATGAATGTCATATTTTATAACAGTTTACTCACCTGATAAACACAGAAGTCTTTATCTACAGGAGGATGTGGGGAAAAAAGCACAATAAGTTTGTTGTGATTATTAAAAATGCATTGTAATTTTCAGTATTTCTGTATTTTATCCTGTAGTATTAGCTGTAAACATTCTTAAAAAGTCTGTTTTGATCCTGTACTGTATTGTTTCTCTTCTCTTTCTGCTCTTCAGGATCTTTCAGTATTAATGCAGTAAGAAACAAATTCCCCAGATGACTTACTTCCATTCTGTTCGAATCTCTTTCATGCAGCATTATCAAGTGTGACTCTCTAACTCACATCTCTCTGTAGTTCTGTTCACTACAGTAATGTTAGCCAATATCAGTAACTTTAATAGAGAGTTATTGTTATCAAATCACATTCAAACAAAAACCTTCAGCTTTTTCTCTCTCAGTATCAGTGTGTAGGTCAGATTTGTGTGTCTGTACAACACTAAATGACAAACTAGACACCAGCATGATGAATGTTCTGTTAGAGATCACAGTCTGTTGTGTTCACTACACTATGCTCATGATGCTCAGTGGTACATTAAGAAGTAAATACAGAATTAAATTATTATTAAATTCACTCTCACCTGTCTGTTCTGTCCTCTGTGGAGCTCCAGATTGCTCCTGTATCTGAGAATAATAAAGTTTAAATGTGTTGTGAATGAGTTTAAAGATAAATTATAAAATAAAGAAAAGAACTGTTACTTTGGTCATAAAACAGTTTCATTATCTTCCTAAACAAATCTAAGATCATAAAGGTTTAACAGTTAGCCATCAGTCAGTAAATCTACATAACATTCTGTTACACTGTGATCATCATCATCTGCTCACATCGGACAGATTCATCAGGTACAGAGACATAACTGTGGAGGGAAAAATCATGCAGCCAGAAACAAATTATTAATGTATGTGTATTTCAGTCAGGACCACTTCGTCAATGAAGGTTACGGATGGGGTGGGGACGCAGCGCTTGGGAATGAATAGAACGAGTACGTGAAGAATTTAATCGGTGCTGGCGACGGGTTCTGGCTGGAGGAGTCGGGACGGAGGAGGGTGTTGGATCGCAGCAGCGGCGATGCGTAGGAGCGTCTCGAAGGCGAGGATTTAAATGAGGGGAAATTACGGAAGTCGTGCAGGATTGGTGCGCCTCGTGGACAGCTGAAGCAGCTGATGCAGCTTACTGCGTGGCCTGCCTGAACTAACGCGATGCTTGATTTCAGTCAGGACCACTTCGTCAATGAAGGTTATTGCGAGCATACAGTTAGTGTTGGCGGGATGGTTCTGTTCTGGGAGAATTTTTTCCACGTGCCTGTCCGTGCGCATGCAACTGATGCGTGGCACCGTAGGACCACAAAACGCAATCGGGGGCGTCTCCCGGCCGAGCAAGGTGGCATGCGATGTGCGTGGCTGAGTCGGAGCTAGGTGTGGGTCGTGGGGAGAGGGAGACTAGGCACCCCTGCCGCACGATTGACAACGGGGTTGATGTCCACTAAGTTAGTGGAGACGGCGGAGGATGCATCGCCCTGGGCTGGCTTGCAGCGTGGTCACAACAAGCTTGTTGCTAAACCACACGCCCCTGCCACACAATATGACAACGAGCATGTTGTATATCCACTAAGCCATATTGGAGACGGCAGGGGAATCATCACCCAGGGCGAGCGCGGCGTGCGGCGGCGAGCACGTTGCGGAGAGCGTTTGCCGAGGCCAGAGATGCCAATCAACCTACCATGCATGTCTTTGGACCGGGGGAGGAAACCGAAGTACCCGGAGGAAACCCCCGAGGCACGGGGAGAACATGCAAACTCCACACACACAAAGCGGAGGCGAACCCTGGAGGTGTGAGGCAAACGTGCTAACCACTAAGCCACCGTGCCCCCCCTGTTGGATCGCAGCAGCGGCGATGCGTAGGAGCGGCTCGAAGGCGAGGATTTAAAGGAGGGGAAATTATGGAAGGATTGGTGCGCCTCGTGGACAGCTGATTAGTAGCTGAATAAAATTGTTCTGATATCAGAACATGTAACTATAGAACATTGTATATGGAGAACATTAATGACTCATCAGTCCATTTAGATCTTCTCCCATACTGAGGTGTAGCTCCTTATTAGTGCAGGAGAAAATAAAGTGTAGGAGAGACATTCTGATGGAGTCTGTCAGTGGTGTGTGTTATATGCTGCGTGTTTGTTGTGTCTTTTACTCAACACGGTAAACGTCTCTGTACATTATTACACTGCAGTGAGGTTACACACAGGTGCATTGTGGGAAAGAAGCTGACTGATGGAAGTGGAATCTCACTTACTGATCAGACTCCTTCACATAAACATGATCTGAAAATCATCTTTATGTTTCTATTTGATTCCTGGATTAAAATGTAATATATGTGATAAGTTTATAAAATATCAGCTTTTACTATTAGTGTGAAGTCGAGTTATTTACTTACCGCTGTGAGAAGTATCATGTAAAACAACAGAGAGAAATGTAATGTTAGATAAAATACAATGAGAAAAACTTATGATTTACAGTCAGAACAGCTGATAAACAATCTTCACTCTGTGCTTCCAAAGATGTTCAGACACAATTTTAATTATTTTAATGACAGATAGTGAATCATTATAAATAGTTCATATTAAATAATGAAAGACTTCATGAGGTGTTTTTACTCAGTGCAGTAACACAGATCTGTGATCAGCTGCTGAATAAAACACTCCATATGAAGTGAAAATGCTGAACATCAACATATTTTAACCCAATTTCTATCTGTATCAGGGAAAAATAAAGACAAGTTCTACTGTCTTCCATAAATGTCCATGTCTCCATGTTTCACAGAAGTGCTGCTTTGATTTGGATCATGAACAGTTTTCTTTTCACTTCACACTTTCCTCTTTTCATCACTCTGCTACAGCTTAGTCTTTGTCTCATCTGTCCATCATCTACTTTTTAACAAACTGGAATCTGCTCCTTTGCTCTTGAACTTTATCTGTGTGTTTATCTGTCTATTGGATAAAGACCCTGAGGTCATGCTGGTGGATTTTTGTTCTGTGTCTCAGATCTCTACAGTCTTTCTCTGAGGTTTATGTTTAATGGTTATACATGGTGTTTATTCATTGTGTAGAAAATATCGGAATAAAAGAGCAAAAGCTCTCACTTTCAACAAGAGCTAGTCTTTTCCTAGCTTTATCCGGTTAGCTCACACTGTGACTGTCTGATTCTGCAGCAGTCTGATCACCGATGTCACAGTGTAACTCTGATCATTCTGACTGCGCTCATTCAAACACAGCCTACAGAACAAACTAGCAGCCCAATATTACCTAGATTTGTGTGTTACTTTGCTTTTCACTGCTATACCTTCAGCTTTTTCTGTCTCAGTATCAGTGTGTACACTCTAAAAAATGATTCATGGGTTTAGTTTGTAAAACTTAAAATAAACAACATTTTCAGCATAAAAAAATTAAGTTTGTAATATGTACTTGTATTGGTGAGTTGATAACTCATTTTAATAAGTCTTTCAAAATTAAAATAAGAATACTGTCAACTTAATTATATATCGATTTTGAACACTTTTACCTTCACGTAACAACAGAAAAATATTAAGTTAGTGAAACTTAATATAGTTTAGTATATCTGGTGAGCATCCTTTTAAAGCAGAGTAAAGGTGGAATTTGCCCGGACGTGTTTTGCTGCCAGAGAAGGACTACTAGGATATTATATAGGTAAGTTAATATTTTTGCTTTGTTTTAATCTCAGCAGCTACCAACCTTATACACAAAAAAATCATTGACTTAAGTAAAGTTGGCCGCATATTCACAGATCGGAGTTTCCCCGAGTCAATAACTCCTGAGCTAAACGCTGTTACTACACAAAAAACACCTCTTTTCTACCGTAGTAATTTAGAGAGGCAGTGTAATGACAAGTCATGAGACTGAGGATCCATGTGCACGCTTTTAATACAAGCTCGAGGTACAATCGAGGTACAATCGAATCGGCAGTCACAATATCAAAGGTGAGGCAGAAATCAGAAACGGTAATACAGGCAGAAGGTCGGGGCAGGCGGCAGACAATAACAAAGGGGAGCAAAAACCAAAACAGAGTCAAAACCATGAATACACTGACAGACAAACGCTCAGACCGATAGCAGAGGCAAATCGAGACTTCGCAGAGAAGGGAAGTTCAAGATCCCGCCGTCACCTGGGGCTGAGTTTCCTGCAGGGGAGACGGAGTCGTATGTCGCGGGTGGAGAGCCATACCCATTGCCCTGGCTGATAGTCAGGATGTGGTCTATGCCGTCTGTCGGCTTGGCGCTTCTGGCGGCGGATGGCTCTCTGTAACTGGCGGTGTGCCACGCTCCAGGTTTCCTCGCTCTTACGGAACCAATCATCTACGGCAGGTACATCAGAGGGTTCACCGGACCAGGGGATCAGGGGAGGCTGGTATCCGAGGACACATTGAAAGGGCGTGAGACCGGTGGCTGGCTTGATGAGCGAGTTCTGTGCGTATTCTGCCCACATTAGATATTTGCTCCAGTCAGTCTGGTGATCGTGACAGTAGGAACGAAGAAAGCGAGTGAGCTCCTGGTTGAGACGTTCGGTTAGCCCATTGGATTGTGGATGGTATCCCGAGGTTAGGCTGACGTTCATATTCAGTCTTTTGAAGAAAGCTGCCCACACTCGGGAAGTGAATTGTGGGCCCCTGTCCGAGACGATGTCCTCGGGAATGCCGTAGAACCGGAACACATTACTGCACAAGGTTTCAGCTGTCTCGAAAGCCGTGGGTAGCTTGGGTAGCGCAATCAGGCGGCACGCTTTGGAGAACCGGTCTACGACTGTGAGGATGACGGTACAGTTATCGGACTTGGGCAGGTCGGTAATAAAATCGATGGCGATATGAGACCAGGGCCGTTGAGGGATGGGTAGATGTTGCAGTAAGCCTGCCGGGAGCTGATGTGATGACTTGGACGTGTTGCACACGGCACACCTCCTTACAAACTCCTGGGTGTCCTGGAACAGAGAGGGCCACCAGAAAGTGTTTCGTACCAGATGGAGCGTGGCTGATACGCCGGGATGACCGGAGCTGGGTGTAGTGTGTAACAGATGTAACAGGGCGGAGCGTAAGGTCTCGGGTACGTAGGTTTTGGTAGCGGGACAATCGTTGGGAGGTGGAGATAGCGCGTTGGCCTGGGAGATCTGGGTCATGATGTCCCATTGGATTGGAGCGATAATTCGAGTCTCGGGAATAATGGCCTCTGTCCGAGAGGGTTGGTCAGGTCCATTACTCAGGCGGGAAAGTGCGTCGGCTTTGATATTTCTCGAACCGGGTCTGTAGGTTACTGTGAAATTGAACCATGTGAAGAACATGGCCCATCGGGCCTGACGGGGATTCATCTGCTTGGCCGCGCGTAGGTATTCGAGGTTCTTATGGTCCGTAATAACCGTGAACGGCTGTTGGGCGCCCTCTAGCCAGTGTCTCCACTCCTCGAAGGCCGCTTTCATGGCCAGTAACTCACGGTCCCCCACGTCATAATTGCGTTCCGTGGTAGATAGTTTCTTAGAATAGTAAGCACATGGGAACAACTTGTTAGCCGGACCTTGTCGTTGAGAGAGCACCGCTCCGATGCCTGTGCTGGATGCGTCTACCTCTACTACGAACGGCCGAACCGGATCAGGGTGATGCAGGATGGGAGCGGTTGTGAAGCGCTCTTTCAGCAGGTGAAACGCTCGAGTTGCTTCAGGTGACCATGACAGACGGGATGAGGTTTTTTTTGTCATAGACGTGAGTGGCGCCGCGACGGTGCTGAATCCACGAATGAAGCGGCGATAGAAATTAGCGAAGCAGAGAAAGCGTTGTAATTCCTTGACAGTCTGGGGCCGGGGCCATTTTAACACTGCCTCCACCTTGGACTCGTCCATGGCGACCCCTCCAGCGGAGATGATGTAACCCAGAAAAGACGTAGAGGTTTGGTGGAACTCGCATTTCTCTGCTTTAGCATAGAGCTGATGTTGAATCAGTCTTTTCAGCACTGCACGTACATGCTGGACGTGAGCCTCCATGGTTTCAGAGTATACTAGTATGTCGTCAATGTAAATGATTACCCATCGATCCAGCATGTCTCGGAACACGTCATTGATAAAGGATTGGAACACGGATGGACTGTTAGATAGGCCGAACGGCATGACCAAGTATTCGTAATGGCCGGACTGGGTGGAGAAGGCGGTCTTCCATTCGTCCCCCTCTCTGATGCGGATCAAGTTATAAGCACTGCGTAAATCCAGTTTAGTGAAAAACCTGGCCCGGCGCAGCTGTTCCAGGGCTGAGGGGACCAGGGGGAGCGGGTAGCGGAATTTGACGGTCACGTCATTCAGAGCTCGATAGTCTATGCACGGGCGGAGGCCCCCATCCTTCTTCTTTACGAAGAAGAAGCCGGATGATGCTGGTGACACGGAGTGCCGGATGAACCCTTTTTCCAGTTCCTCCTCGATATAAGTATTCATGGCCTCGGTCTCTGGCTGAGAGAGCGGGAAGATTCTGCCTCTCGGGGGTGTGGCATTGGGAAGCAGCTCGATGCTGCAGTCACCGGGACGGTGAGGAGGAAGCTTGGTAGCCTTGACCTTGCTAAAAGCCTCTATGAGGTCATGATATTCGGCCGGGAGGTCGGGGTTGACGGGAGTGGCCAGCGCGGTGTTTGCTTGAGAGGTCTCTCCCCCCAATTTGTCTGAACGGAGAGTGTGCGGAACGTTAAAGCATACTCCGCTGCGCTGTGACTCCCCTGGGAAATATTCAGGAGACGCTCCTCTGCGCTCTCTCCTCCAGCGATGTGATCAAATACGCTGCGGAACTGGGCGAGGAAGTGGCTGAAGGAAGAGAACGCTGATCCATCCTCTCTCCATACGGCGGTGGCCCACTCCAGAGCCCTTCCGGTAAGCAGGGTGCAAACCAGGGCTATACGGCTGGCGTCGGTAGGATAAATAGCCGGTTGTTGTGTCACAAACAGCGAACACTGCATAAGGAAACCCCTGCTTCTCGCCGGGTCACCGTCGAATTTTTCCGGGAAGGCGAGCCGTGGATTAGTGGCCGCGGGGATCATGCTGGCGGTTGTGGGGATACTTTGCAGGTGCTGCAGGGCTGTGACAAGTTCTCCCGTGAGCGACGCGAGGTGAGCCAGCTGTCGGGAGTGGTCGCTGACTGGCTGAACTTGAGAGACGAGCTGTGAGGCAGCGGCTGGATCATGTGGCGGCGAAGTCTTCTGTAATGACAAGTCATGAGACTGAGGATCCATGTGCACGCTTTTAATACAAGCTCGAGGTACAGACAGGCGTAGGTCAGAATCGGCAGTCACAATATCAAAGGTGAGGCAGAAATCAGAAACGGTAATACAGGCAGAAGGTCGGGGCAGGCGGCAGACAATAACAAAGGGGAGCAAAGGGGAGCAAAAACCAAAACAGAGTCAAAACCATGAATACACTGACAGACAAACGCTCAGACCGATAGCAGAGGCAAATCGAGACTTCGCAGAGAAGGGAAGTTCAAGATCCTGTTTTATAGAACGCCTGTGATTGGGATCAGCTGGTGGTGGTAATGACAGGAGCGGTGGCTTGTGGGAGATGTAGTTCGGGAGTCGTTAGAACTCCGGTGAAGGTTCCCTCTGGTGGCGGTCAGGAGACAAGGCAGGTGCTTCATTCATAACAGGCAGCTACAACCGCGTTTTCCTCAAAATCAGCTTTCCTCCGTGGTGGACAAAATACATATAAACCTAAATATGAAACAAAATGAATATGCAGCCAACTTTACTTAAGTAAATCGTTGTTGTCACACACTAAACTGAAAAGACAGTTTGACCTAAGCTAATTCATCGATTCTAAAATTAACAGACGTTTAGCTAGCTAGTGTTTTCAAAATAGACTTTATGTTTTGTTTTACAGTGGCAGCTGAATGATGTTAATTGACATCGAACATGTTTAGTGTCATCTGAATTTAAAGTTTACACTGGGTTGATTAACACACACACACATACATACCTACATACATACATACACATACACACATACATACATACATACCTACATACACATACATACATACATACCTACCTACCTACATACATACATACATACCTACCTACATACATACATACATACCTACATACACATACATACATACAGTACATACCTACCTACATACATACCTACATACACATACATACATACCTATACATACATACCTATACATACATACATACATACATACATACACATACATACATACATACATACATACATACATACATACCTATACATACATACATACATACATACACATACATACATACATACATACATACATACCTACATACCTACCTACATACATACATACCTACATACATACATACATACCTACATACATACCTACATACATACCTACCTATATACATACATATCTACATACACATACGTACATACATACATACATACATACTAGGGGTGGCACGGTTCACAAAACCCACAGTTCGGTTCGTATTACGGTTTTAGGGTCACGGTTTTCGGTTCTGTACGGTTCTTGTTGTTATTTTTTCTTTTAATCTTCAACACTCCAGAAATTTCCTTCAGCATTTGATATATAGCTTATTAGCTTAATTATTCACAATTTAGGATACAGTATTAACATTTTTGTAATGTAATCATGCACTAACTGAATTTGACTTGACTTTAAGCACATTATTGGGACCATCTCTGAGTAAAAGCTAGGTGAGATTTTGATACAGCAAGAGAGAAGACATGATGATGACATGCTTTTCTTTATTTGGAAAAAAAAGGAGAATGTGTATTGTTATCTCTATAGGAACTTGTGCATTTTTAGCACACAAAGACTGAGATTAACATGCATTTATCAAACTGCCAACTTCAGTGTAGCTTTTACAAAAAAAAAAAAGAGAGGAACTCTTACAAGCTCTGTCTTTTAAACAAGTCAATATATTTTAAACATAAATATATAATATAATGTAATACCATAATATAATGAGGCTATAACAATAGCAATGGCCATAATCACAAAGTCAAACATAAGTTTAACCACCTTAACACAAAAACAGTATAAACAATGCTTCTATTCCCTGAGAGTGAGGATTCATTTCTTTCACTTGAAATTAAAGTGCAGTACAATGATGCCTCGAGAAACGAGTGCTTTGACATACAAATTTTTTGAGATACGAGCTGTGATTCGACCAAATTTTTGCCGTGAAATACGAACAAATTTTTGAGATACGAGCATCCGAGCCGCCACCGCCGAAACAAAGATCCCCAACAACCACGTGTGCTCTGTTTCCCCCGCCTCAGCTTCCCGCGTCTCACTCGGTTAAAGCCGCCTTTCCACTGCACACGACAAATGACGGCCGATAAACAGGAAGTCATTCATTTCCTATGGAGAGTCGCAAAGTCGCTGCGTGAGGTGCCGACCATCTGCGGATCCTTAATTTCGTATCCATTTTGACCGTTGGATCCGTTAAACAAATTTAACTTGTGCGACTACACCGCATCTGATATGCCGACCAGACAGGTTTTTATTAAAACGACCGGCAGATGTTAGTGAGGAAAGAGTGACAAAAAAAGCAAAAACAAGTGAAGGGAAAAGCGATGAAGAAAATTAAGCAAAATTAATGTAAAGAAAACAGAAATTGAAGCAATTAAGTTCAGTTAAGTTAAGAGAATTTCAGTTAAGTTTGTTAATTTTAGTGAAGTTAAGTTCCATTTAAGTGTAAAGTAGCATAAAGAGTGCGAGTAAGTGAACGTAAGTGAAACTGTAATTCCTCCTAACTCCTACGCCTGTTTACTCCTTCCTCAACCTCCGTGCGCATCTTCCGTAAAGTTAAACATTGCCACGGAAGATTTTTTCTTGGGAGGAGAGGTCTCTGATGGCCCTGGCTCCGCTCCTGAGGATGAACTGGCCGCTTGGGCTTCACTGCTTTGACCCTGATGAGTATATGACAAAATAGACATTTTGGAAATGTTAATAACAACGAATAGCTCTCATGGCAGCAAAAAGTTATTCTCTACTGGGCAGTGGGGAATAGAAAAATTTCACAAAGGCACAAATAGATTAAATATGCTTGGCTTAGTCCAAAAAATAAAATAAAAAAATAAAACAGCAATTATCATTAGGATAAAAAACTAAAAAATAATAATATATTAAATAAATCAAATTTAAGTTAGATACAAAAAACAAACACAATACCTGCTTTTCAATGTCCGCAATGTCCGTGGTTAGATCATCGTAGATTGAACACAGGCTTCTTCCAGGTAAGGCAGGGACTTGAATCTTGGATCAAGTGCTGTGGCTCTGTGCAGATAATCCTGAACACCAGGGTCATTGTATCTGTGTAAGGACTCTGCCCAGACTCTGGCCACGTGCACTTGTTTATGTTTCTCGTCACGTGTCTGCACCGCCTTCGTCTGCTCCTCCCTGTCATCACACCTGATCCTTATTGTTCTCATTGTTTTGTGTATTTAACTGTGCCGCGTTGCTTTGGGCAGCGCGGCATCTACTGTGGTTTGTCCTGTCCTTAGTCTGCGTCCTGTTTCATGTTTTCAGTTATTAAACCCTGTTTTGATTTATGCTATCCTGCGTTTGGGTCCGCTCTGTTTTGTGTTCATGACAATCTGCCTTTAAGGTCTTTAGTGATGGCTGCCTTAGCTTCTTTGATGGTGGTACTGTCCTCTGCACTTGATGTCATGGATTTCTGTATCATCTTCTGCTGTGGGATAATCGTTGAAACTGAGGGGGATGTTTTGGTGCTCATGAGGGTGATTACATTCTTCAGAGGTTTGAGAATATTAATGAGACCCTCTGCCAGTTTTGTCTCACTTTCAGTTAACAATGCAATGTCATTGACTTTCTTCTTCATATCCTTGTCCATTATGGCAGAGTAGATGGCAGCCTGTTGCTCCACATAACGTTGTAACATGTCGTATCTGGAGTTCGAATGAGTTGTTACGTCGTGAATTAGTTTGTGAACAGGCAATTCCAGCATATCCTGCTTGGTTTTCAGGGCATGGGCAGCTGTTGTGCTTCGGTGAAAGAAGCTAACCACCTTCCTAACCTTCTCCAAGAGTCGGGATACTTGGTTTAGTGAGATTGCACTCTTGACTGCAAGGTTAACTGTGTGTGCGAAGCACCCGATCTGTGGCCCAAGTCCCGCTGCTAAATCGGTAGCATTCACTATATTTTTAGCATTATCTGTAGTAACAGGAATTATGCTATTTACCCTCTCCAATTTCCATTCTGCCACCGCGTCAGTCAGCATTTCAGAGAGATGCTCACTGGTATGACTTTCATAAATGGGGTGTGTTTGCAAAACACAGCTTCTCATTTCCCACTCCGAAGTAATATAGTGAGCGGTCACCGTGAGGAAACTTTCAGTCGTGCCGAAGTGTCGGCGAGAGGGAATATTAAACCGCAGCTCGAGTACATTCATCAGCTGATGAAATCCTTTACTCTCAATCACACTGCACGGTTGCATATCTATTGCCCTGTCCGACTTATCACTGAGAGGTTGCTTAAATGCTGCGGACAGTAGAGGTTGTTTCCTAACCGGCTCTCTCCTGTTTGTGCTTATCAACACATTGGCGTGATGTCTTCTTAAAAGAAGTGTCATATTAGAAGTGTTGCCATTAGCATATTGAATGCATTTTGCACAATGCTTGCACACAGTCGCAGTTCTAATACATCTATCTACTGTTTTATTTCCGTTGTCATCGTAGGTAACATGAAATCCAAAATGTTCCCACACACCGGATTTGAACGACGCGGGCGCATCTGCCAACTCCGGGCAGCCTTCATTATCTCCTCCACGTGCGATTTCTGCAGCACTATATGTATGTTCGCGCGAAACTGTCTGAGGCGAAACTGAGCACAGGGCTACATTGTGCATGCGTCGAACCGTGCGACGCACAAACGAACCGAACCGAGACAAGCGAACCGAACAGTTCGGGTGTTTTTTCATGTACCGTGCCACCCCTAATACATACATAAATACATAAATACATACATAAACCTGTAACAAGTTAAATAGTTAAATAATAAGCAAGTTCATTTAAGCACAATACCTAACATGACAATGTGTGTGCGCGCCATTTTTATCTGCTTTGCTGACGCTTACGTTTTCGCAGTTGATCCATTCTGTAACCTTGTAAACCTTGAGCTTTTTGTAAATTTGCCATTAAAACATTTGAGTTTTTATTTTCTTTCATATACAATCTGCTGCATTATGTTTATTATATGGTTAGGCAGCTGACACATTTCTTAAGTTTGCAATTTTTCATGTGTAGTAAATTTGAACTCCTAAGATTTAACCCCTGTGTCCATTAATGTCCTGTTTCTTTACAGGATGCTTCTGTGGAAAGGAGGACAGAGACTGCTATACATTCCTTAATAGTATATCTTGGAGAAAAGGAGGAAGATCTCTCTAAAGAGCACTTGGTATGTAAATCAGACACTTACACTCAAATACATTGTACTTTGTATTACTCATTTTTAAATATGACTTAAAACACTGACATTGATTTACTTAGGATGATGAGGTGCCACAAATTTTGACCCAGCCAACGCCAGTATTATTATTGAGGGAAAGCAAGTCCTGCAAGACCTGAATGCATCCAGAGCCTGTGCCCTGCTAATGGGGCTGATATATGCTCTCAACCTCAGCTACACAAAGGACCTAAAAAATACTTCTGAGGTGTTTCAGAAAAAAATTCTTGAGCTGGATGGTCTGAAAGATAGCCCGAAGGTAATGTCTTTAAACAATAAACTGTTGTATTCCTGAAATGTTTCATGTAAAAGTTTTGTTGTGCATACACGAACAGCAGTTGTAATATTGACAATTTTTTACATGAAGGTTACCGTGTTGTATTTGTTTGAGACTTTATGGGGGCTGTAGTTTATGTGATGAAGGTAAAATTCAATACTTTGCAATATTATTTAAAAAAAGGAAGAAAACTTTTAGTTTCAGCTCGGTGGACCCAATAATCTAGCAATTGTGTCTGTTGTTGTAATTCATTTTTCACGTTCCCTGTGATTTATTATTATTATTTTAATTAATTTTTTTCTGATATGTACCTACCAGGTTACTAAGAAAAATACTTGATTCTTTACTTGACTTTACTTGCAAAATACTTTAGTCCTGAATAATTATCTTTTTGTCAAAGCATTGTTAAAACCTTTTTGTAAATAAGTTGACATTGGTTTTTTAATGAACCAGTTTCATCATAAAACTGGAATTGCTGTGTTATTTCTCCTGACTGAAGTGAAATAAGTTACTTTAAAAAAAAAATTAAGGTAACAATTTTCATGGACATATCTAAGTAGAATGGAATAAAAAAAAAAGTTAGAATAGCTGAAATTATGTAATTTGACCACTTAATGTCACCAAAACTTGTTTCAACTTAATTAAGCTCTTAGAGCTTGTCAAATCAAGTTGGTTGTACTAAACACATTGGGTTAGTCTAACTATAAAAGGTTCATGATATCTACTTAATAATGATTGGGTTTAAGCTACTTAAAAAGATGCATGCAAATTGTTACCTTAATTTTTTTAAGTTGAGCCAGCGTTTTATTTTTTAGAGTGTAGGTCAGATTTGTGTGTCTGTACAACACTAAATGACAAACTAGACACCAGCATGATGAATGTTCTGTTAGAGATCACAGTCTGTTGTGTTCACTACACTATGCTCATGATGCTCAGATATCTATGTGCTATTGCACTCTGAACACACAGCACAGTCTAATCTATTTCATCTGAACAATAAATATATTATTCATGCAGCATCAAGACATCATTAGCACAGAAAAGGGGTTTATACTCACGTCTCATCATAGCCTGTGAAAGTAAATAAAACAGTGTGAAGATTTTATGCATGATTACAAATGTGAATTGTTCCATGTGAAAATGTGGAAAGTAACTGTTACTCTGGTTAAAACACAGCTGATGTGTGTCTTAATAAAAAAGAGGAAAACTAGACAACAATCAGTCATCACACACAGTAAATCTGTATCATGTAGCATTGTGCTAATATATTCCTATGAAGGAAGTTTTAGAAATGAAGTGAAGGACTTCTGTTCTCAGGTCAGTCAGGTTGTCTTTATGCTGTGTGCATTAACACGACTTACTACCGTTAGCTTAAAGACACTAACCGCCAGGCCGAGTCGACTCTTCAGTGCTTTTTCAATACATGGTGTGATTGTTACGCAGAGCGACTGATGACAATTATTCTGTCTACAAACACTGAAAACTGTGACTGTGAAAAACACCTCTAAGACTGTGCTGTGTGTTTGTTGTGTCTTTTACTCGACACGGTAAACGTCTCTGTACATTATTACACTGCAGTGAGGTTACACGCAGGTGTACAATTTAGATTACTAAAACCCAGGTAAATGTAAGTATGAATGTACAGATTATTGTTAAAAGTGTTGTGACAGCAAATGCCACAAACAGGAAGAGCACCAGATTGAGTAATTGGTATTAGCTCCGCCCTTAGTGGGTTGCGTCATCAGAAGTACAGATGAGAAAGAGGAGCAGTCTCGACTTGAGTGTTTGCAGGATCACACGAGGTTGAAATGTTAATATTGACCAAACCAAGTTATTATCCAAAATTCTTGGGTGGAGATTAGAAAGAAGTGTCAACATTTCTAATGAAAAGGAGTTCATTAAACCTGCGTTCATCACGTTTTCCATTAGTCCTAAGAAGTGAACAAGGAGCTGAGCTTCATCGTCCATCAAATTCCTCATAAAGAGATTTCTTGAATCCATAGCGAGCTGTTTAACCATTATTGTCCTCTTCTTGTTGAATTTGTGAGCTGTCACATTTAGCTGGTTCTCTGTATTATTTAGCCCTTTGTAGACTTAAGTGTGGCTCACAATATAATCTCATGTAAATCTGAACGTATTGCAAAAAGAATGAAGCAAAATGGAAAATTAAGTAAAGTTTATCTATTGCTTGAATGTGTCTATGTGTTGTTTTTCACATGAGGTGAAACTAACAACACAGTGCCATGTACTTTGAGCTAAGCTAGCAGGTGCACATGTGCCATTGTGTAAGTTATACTCTATTGTTATAACTAAAAATTCTTTACGGATTGAGGCTGAAGAGAAAAAAAAGACAGAAAAAGGCATTTGGTGTATTTAAAAGAAACTTATGGAGTTAAATTTTTTTTTTTTTTTTTTTTTTTTGAGATGTTGAAGTTGTTGAGTGGAAGTTAATTGTGATTTCAGCTCCAAAGTGACAAACCAACCTGAGTTCCTCCGAATCTGAATAATTTATACAACGTTGTAGTGGTAGATCACACATGTTCATTTCTGCTGGATATTGTTGCAAAACCAACAAGAATTATATTTTTAGACTTAAAATTTTATCACACGCTCTATAAGTGAAACACAGAAACAGCAGTACGGAGGATACCAAACTAAATTAGGTTTCTGGTCATTTTCAGTAAATTTACACTAAGGTTATTAAATCGGAAGAAATATTGATTCAGTGTGTTTCACTGAGCTTTTCACTTCAGGTTACTGTTATGAACTGTTCTTGCCTGATTCTGGTTGTGCTGTTGTTGATTTCCTTTCTATCTTTCTTTTATTTTCTGGAGGTGTCTTGAAAATAATGATGTAAAGGGTGTTGGATTTGTTACTGTGACATAAGTATTAAATGTGAATGTACAAGTTATGTGATAAAGGAAGGAGAACGAGGTCAAAAGAAGTGCTTGTAAACTGGACTAGTTTAGGAATTAGAATAGATAGGATTTAAATAAACAAGGGCTATGAGTGCTACGGAACTGGGGTCTAAATTGATATTGCAGGCTGGGGGAAAAAAAAATATTTGTATTATTGTATTAATGTCTGAATTATTGTTGTTGGATTTGTGATGTGAATTTGTTTGCACATGGATTTAAATCCACCTGCCCCTGACTCTTCATTACAATTAATAAGTTCAATTAATAATTTGTTTGCTGTAAATGGCATATTGACACTGCCAACTATTGTCCAATTTCTAAGTGGAATAGAACAATTTAAAGATAAAAGGAGAATTCACATTCTTAACTATTATTCTGTCCGTGTGGTTATTTCTGTTGTCTCTCTGCAAACTCTGGCTCAAGAGTGGATGTAGACTTCTGATCTGACCTAAACATTAGGAGGTGTATTCCTCATAATCTGTCTCCTTCATATAAACATGGTCTGAAAATCATCTTTATGTTTCTATTTGATTCCTGGATTAAAATGTAATATATGTGATAAGTTTATAAAATATCAGCTTTTACTATTAGTGTGAAGTCGAGTTATTTACTTACCTCCTCTGTGAGAAGTATCATGTAAAACAACAGAGAGAAATGTAATGTTAGATAAAATACAATGAGAAAAACTTATGATTTACAGTCAGAACAGCTGATAAACAATCTTCACTCTGTGCTTTCAAAGATGTTCAGCTACAATTTTAACTATTTTAATAAAATAGAACAACAGATAGTGAATCATTATAAATAGTTTATATTAAATAATGAAAGACTTCATGAGGTGTTTTTACTCAGTGCAGTAACACAGATCTGTGATCAGCTGCTGAATAAAACACTCCATATGAAGTAAAAATGCTGAACATCACCATATTTTAACCCCATTTCTATCTGTATCAGGGAAAAATAAAGACAAGTTCTACTGTCTTCCATAAATGTCCATGTCTCCATGTTTCACAGAAGTGCTGCTTTGATTTGGATCATGAACAGTTTTCTTTTTACTTCACACTTTCCTCTTTTCATCACTCTGCTACAGCTTAGTCTTTGTCTCATCTGTCCATCATCTACTTTTTAACAAACTGGAATCTGCTCCTTTGCTCTTGAACTTTATCTGTGTGTTTATCTGTCTATTGGATAAAGACTCTGAGGTCATGCTGGTGGATTTTTGTTCTGTGTCTCAGATCTCTACAGACTTTCACTGAGGTTTATGTTTAATCGTTATACATGGTGTTTATTCATTGTGTAGTAAATGTTGGAGTTTCTTTGCTCATCAATCTACAGAACAAACTAACAGACCAATATTACCTGGGGTTTGTGTGGTTTTGGTTCTTATTGCTATAATCACCAGTTTCTACTGGATGTGTTTAATATGTAATTTAAATTCCTCTTTGATGTAAAAATGTCTCTGATTCAGTTTAAACTGATAATGAGTCAGTCTCTGATTATTAGCTTCAGTAGATCAGATTGTGTTCACTAATGACTGTTTGTTATAAAACCTTCAGCTTTTTCTCTCTCAGTATCATTGTGTAGGTCAGATTTCTGTGTCTGTACAACACTAAATGACAAACTAGACCCCAGCATGATGAATGTTCTGTTAGAGATCACAGTCTGTTGTGTTCACTACACTATGCTCATGATGCTCAGATATCTATGTGCTATTGCACTCTGAACACACAGCACAGTCTAATCTATTTCATCTGAACAATAAATATATTATTCATGCAGCATCAAGACATCATTAGCACAGAAAAGGGGTTTATACTCACGTCTCATCATAGCCTGTGAAAGTAAATAAAACAGTGTGAAGATTTTATGCATGATTACAAATGTGAATTGTTCCATGTGAAAATGTGGAAAGTAACTGTTACTCTGGTTAAAACAGAGCTGATGTGTGTCTTAATAAAAAAGAGGAAAACTATACAACAATCAGTCATCACACACAGTAAATCTGTATCATGTAGCATTGTGCTAATATACCGCTAGTTCCCCTTAAGGAAGAGAAATATCTTGTGATTTATTGGAAAATCCTATTTTCTGATCTCTGCATGTCTTTACCAATATACAGCATGTCAGTATTTGTACATTTCCCCCTGTGTATTTTAAATATATAGTGAAATATTTTGTAATATATCTCTGCTATTGTAGTAGATAAAGGAATATACAGAATATCAAATTCTCACTTCCTTTAATTATAAACACAGATATTTATCAATGTAAAACCTGAACAGATAACAGAATGATGTTCTTTACTGCTGCCTCGTCTATATACTGGTTACGACAGCATGTGACATGTCGCAGTAGATTAGAAAAGATGCGTGATCTCCTTCTGTTTTTCTCTCTTTCACTCCCAAATCCCTCTCTCCTTTGAAGGAAGTTTTAGAAATAAAGTGAAGGACTTCTGTTCTCAGTTCAGTCAGGTTGTCTTTATGCCGTGTGCATTCACACGACTTACTACCGTTAGCTTAAAGACACTAAACGCCAGGCCGAGTCGACTCTTCAGTGCTTTTTCAAAACATGGTGTGATTGTTACGCAGAGCGACTGATGACAATTATTCTGTCTGCAAACACTGAATACTGTGATTTATGTTTATTGTGTAACATTCTGATGGAGTCTGTCAGTGGTGTTGTCATAAAGCGTGAAACCGGTTAGATCCAAGTGCAGGTTTATTTGCAAAATCCAAAAACAGGCAAGGTTCAAAACACCAGGCAAACAGCAACAACAAAGGAAATCCAAAAGCAGTAGTCGATAATCCAGGCGTAGGTCAGGGCAGGAAGCAAACAATCACAAATACGAAAAACAGGCAGGGTCAGAAACAAGGCAATAAACAGAACAGAGAAATACACTCAGTATGCAGACAGGCTAACAATACTTCGCGTCGTAAGAGAGTTCTGAGAGAGCTTAAATAGACCAGGTGATTACAAACAGGAAACAGGTGTACTGAGTTGGTGGTGCAATGGATAGTGGGAATTAGAGTCCTGATAAGGTGCAGCAAATCCTCTGCAGGCCAGCAGAGGGAGCACTCATGGCTCTCATAACAGGTGTGTGTTATATGCTGCGTGTTTGTTGTGTCTTTTACTCGACACGGTAAACGTATCTGTGCATTATTACACTGCAGTGAGGTTACACACAGGTGCATTGTGGGAAAGAAGCTGACGGATGGAAGTGGAATCTCACTTACTGATCAGACTCCTTCACATAAACATGATCTGAAAATCATCTTTATGTTTCTATTTGATTCCTGGATTAAAATGTAATATATGTGATAAGTTTATAAAATATCAGCTTTTACTATTAGTGTGAAGTTGAGTTATTTACTTACCCACGCTGTGAGAAGTATCATGTAAAACAACAGAGAGAAATGTAATGTTAGATAAAATACAATGAGAAAAACTTATGATTTACAGTCAGAACAGCTGATAAACAATCTTCACTCTGTGCTTTCAAAGATGTTCAGATACAATTTTAACTATTTTAATAAAATAGAACAACAGATAGTGAATCATTATGTCAGAAAACTGAGGCGTCGTCATGTATTAAAACCCAGACCCAATCACAGTGAAGCTAAAAACACTGCATCAGTTACCTCAAAGTTAATACAGTGTTAGTAATAAAAATGTAACATGATAAACTGTACTGTTATAATGTTCACAGGAATATTAATCTTATCATTGTTAGGAAAACGTTTTAGAGCTTTGACTCATGAATTACTGATTTGAGCTGCAGTACGTTACTCATCTGAATGAAGAAGTTCGCTCTTATTCTCCACTCATTCTGTCAGTGCAGTTCATTTAAAAACTAGTGACTGGTTAACCTTAACAAGCTACTGCTAGTGTTATCTAAAATCATACACACAATAAATTAGTATGAATCTGAGTTAGTGTTAGCTGCCTTAGTCAACCTCATCAACACTGTCCTGTTAATTATCACCATATACATCTTATAAAACACATTTATTATAGGGAAAATATGGAGAAGATAATAAGATGAACTGAGATCATAAAAATGACTGTGGAGCTGTAAATTAAATGAAAGTTTGGATCATGTTCCATTCACTAACATGGGAACTGGAGGAGTTATTAATTGTACTGCAGACAGCCACTAGAGGGCGTCAGAGGCATTTTGGCTTCACATTTAACCCCCTGGTACGATGTCCACACTTATAGACAGTCAGTGGTGTGATTATTTTCTTTATGGGATTCAGCTTGTGTGTTCTGTACATGTGAGTTTGAATCATGTAATAAAATGTACAGAAAACACTGCTCATTTTAGAGATTTTAATCTGTTTATAATAATTGTGAGTGTGTTTATGTGATATCGATTCTTTCCTGATTAAAGGTGGGGTCTCCGATTTTTGAGAAATGCTTCAGAAAACTCAATCGGGCCGAATAATAAACAAAAATCAAAACTAACATGTAGCCAATGAGCAGAAAGGGGTGGGTCTTTTCAATATGGGCGGAGAGAGTGTTCAGTGCGCATGTGTGACATTAGCAGAAAGCGGTTTTAACATTGACATGGAGGATAAAAACAAAGAAAGAAAGTGAAGAAAGACTTACGATAAGGTAAGAAGTAGGACGTGTTAATATAGGATCAGCTTTCCAGCGCTGGAGAGAACTGAAGGAGCAGGAAGTTGGTCACATATTCACAGATTGGAGTTTCCTGAGTCAATAACTCCTGAGCTAAACACAGTTACTACACAAATAACACCTCTGTTCTACCGTAGTAATGTAGAGACGCAGCTACAACCGTGTTTTGTGTAGTAACAGTGTTTAGCTCAGGAGTTATTGACTCGGGAAACTCCAATATGCGGCCAATTTTACTTACAACACCGAGGCGCTTTTTTCCTTCTCGCTAGGTGAGTAACGTTGGTTTTGCTTTATTTCACAGAACTAATATACAGATGTGGGTAGAGTATCCAAAATCTGTACTCAAGTAAAAGTACAAATACTTATGGAAATATTTACTCAAGTAAGAGTAAAATACAATAATAGTTACTTATTAATAGTTACTTGAGTAAGAGTAAAAAAGTATCTGATGAAAAAACTACTCAAGTAGTTAGTTATGTTGGCTTTGTAGAAGCCAACATTCTGAAATCCGTTATAAGCTTATTATTATTATTATTATTATTATTATTATTATTATTATTATTATTAATGGTGCTTGAAAAGCATCATTATTGTTATTCTGCATACTTATTATTATTATTCCGGACACTTTTTCGGCGCGTAACTTGTCCCGCAGCTTTTGTCCTAGACCCATGAATGAGGTGTCAAATCGACCGGCTCGTTGAGGACAGGTGTGCTATGACTTTTATAAGCGATCGGAATTCCGGAATTCCCGGTACGGAAGCTCAAAGGGGTTTTTTTTTCCCATAGACTTGAATGGGGAATTCTTAAAATTCTTTTGTTCTCTCTGTAGATGTAAAGCACACTCTCAATACATGTAACTATCAACTCCACACTATCAATCCAATGTTTCCACAAGTATTGGCCCCCAGTCAATACACTTTTGTCCAAAAGTATTGGCACCCCACCGGGTATTCACGTGACGTCACGTGTAGCCCCGCCCCCCAAATAAGCGAAATCCAAAATTTTGCACAACATGGACATGTCATATATCAAAACACTCAGTCCGATGAGGGGAACTGCCTCACGCGTGTTTTGGTCACGTCACGTGACGTCACGTGTAGCCCCGCCCCCAAAATAAGCGAAATCAAAAAGTTAGCACAACATGGACATGTCATATATCAAAACACTCAGCCCGATGAGGGGAACTGCCTCACGCGTGTTTTAGTCACGTCACTTGACGTCACGTGTAGCCCCGCCCCCAAAATAAGCGAAATCAAAAAGTTAGCACAACATGGACATGTCATATATCAAAACACTCAGCACGATGAAGGGAACTTGCCACGTGCAAGCACCATTCACATTTTCTTCAGGAAATGTACCATTCTAGTTATTATGTTGGCTTTGTAGAAGCCAACATTCTGTTCTCCTTTATAAGCTTATTATTATTATTATTATTATTATTATTATTATTATTATTATTATTATTATTATTATTATTATGTTGGCTTTGTAGAAGCCAACATTCTGTTTTCCTATTTCAGCTTAGACAAAAAATTATAAAATTTAATGCGGCCTAGGGCTTTCGAGCCACATCCACCAAATTCGGATATGTTGTAGACCCTGGTCTGAAGTTTGTTGCTTTTACTTTTCTAAGCGATCCTAGTAACGGTACTTCCGGTACCAGGTCTCAAATGGCCTTTTTTCCCATAGACTCCCATTCTAAAATTTGGAGGTTTATAACTCGGCAAGCTTTCGAACTATCTACACCAAACTCGGCCAGCTCCTTCAGGGTGATACTCTGAACAAACTTTTAATTTAGTGTACCGACTGGCCTTTCGGTTGTGCCACAGCCCCGCCGCCAAAATATGCAAAATCAAAAAACATTTTACAACATGGACTTATCAAAACACTCAGCCCAATGAGAAGAACTTCCTCAGGAGTATTCGGATGACGTCACATGCTCGTCTCCACTTGCCTCCAAATGTTTGGCACCCTATCTTTCTGTCCACTTGCCTCCAAAAGTAACACTTTATGTCCACTCACCTCCAAAAAGCACCGGCCTTTGTGAATACTTGCACCGTCAAAGCCAACATCAAAGTTTGTCGCGACGAACTTTACAAATCTAGCTATTATTATTATTATTATGTTGGCTTTGTAGAAGCCAACATTCTGATTTCCTTTATAAGCTTATTATTATTATTATTATTATTATTATTCTTAGCCACAAATTTATCAAGAGTAACTCGTCCTAGGGCTTTCGAGCCACATGCACCAAATTCGGATATGTCGTAGACCCTGGTCTGAAGTTTGTTGCTACTACTTTTCTAAGCGATCGGAATTCCGGCATTCCCGGTACGGAAGCTCAAAGTGGCCTTTTTTCATATCCACTTCCATTATAAATTTTGGAGGTTTATAACTCGGCAAGTTTTCGAGCGATTTACACCAAACTCGGACAGGCTCTTTAGGACGTTACTCCGGACAAAGTTCCGGACTCGGCGTTCCGACGGAACTTTCGGTTTTCCCGTAGTCGACGATGGAACGTCCCATAGACTTGAATGGGGAATTCCTAAAATTCCTCTAAGCTTTCACACACGCAGCGTGCGCAGAGCTCAGGCACGGCTTCTCTCCTGTGTTCTATGCAGTATAATAATAAGTAGAATCCCATAATGACTGCAGTATTGACATGAAATGTCCAAACCCTCAGTAGCCACTTTTTGCCAAAAGTATTGGCACCCCACCGGGTATACTGGTGACGTCACGTGTAGCCCCGCCCCCAGAATAAGCGAAATAAAAAATGAGCACAATATGGACATGTCATATATCAAAACACTCAGCCCAATGAGGGGAAGTGCCCCACGTGTATTTTGGTCACGTCACGTGACGTCACGTGTATAGCCCCGCCCCCAAAATAAGCGAAATCAAAAATTTGCACAACATGGACATGTGACATATCAAAACACTCAGCCCAATGAGGGGAAGTGCCTCACGTGTGTTATGGTCACGTCACGTCACGTGTCGTCACGTGTCATCACGTGAAAATAAAAAATTTGCACAACATGGACATGTGACATATCAAAACACTCAACACAATGAGGGGAACTGCCCCACGTGTATTTTGGTAACGTCACGTGATGTCACGTGTAGCCCCGCCCCCAAAATATGCGAAATCAAAAATTTGCACAACATGGACATGTGACATATCAAAACACTCAGCACAATGAGGGGAACTGCCCCACGTGTATTTTGGTCACGTCACGTGACGTCACGTGTAGCCCCGCCCCCAAAATAAGCGAAATCAAAAATTAGCACAACATGGACATGTGACATATCAAAACACTCAGCACAATGAGGGGAACTGCCCCACGTGTATTTTGGTCACATCACGTGACGTCACGTGTAGCCCCGCCCCCACAATAAGCGAAATCAAAAATTAGCACAACATGGACATGTCATATATCAAAACACTCAGCCCAATGAAGGGAAGTGCCTCACGTGTGTTATGGTCACGTCACGTCACGTGTCGTCACGTGTCATCACGTGAAAATAAAAAATTTGCACAACACGGACATGTGACATATCAAAACACTCAGCCCAATGAGGGGAAGTGCCTCACGTGTGTTATGGTCACGTCACGTCACGTGTCGTCACGTGTCATCACGTGAAAATAAAAAATTTGCACAACATGGACATGTGACATATCAAAACACTCAGCACAATGAGGGGAACTACCTCATGGGTATTCGGATCATGTCACATGCTCATGTCCGCTCGCCTCCAAAAGTATTGGCACCCTAGCGGTCCAGTAGCTTTCACAATCTTTCTGTCCACTTGCCTCCAAAAGTAACACAAACCCTTATGTCCACTCGCCTCCAAAAAGCACCGGCCTTTGCGAATACTTGCACCGTCAAAGCCAACATCAAAGTTTGTCTCGACGAACTTTACAAATCTAGTTATTATTATTATTCTTAGACAAAAATTTAGCAAGAGTAACTCCTCCTAGGGCTTTCGAGCCACATGCACCAAATTCGGATATGTCGTAGATACTGGTCTGAAGTTTGTTGCTATTACTTTTCTAAGCGATCGGAATTCCGGCATTCCCGGTACGGAAGCTCAAAGTGGCCTTTTTTCGTATCCACTTCCATTACAAACTTTGGAGGTTTATAACTAGGCAAGTTTTCGAGCGATTTACACCAAACTTGGACAGGTTCTTTAGGACGTTACTCCGGACGAAGTCCCATAGACTTGAATGGGGAATTCCTAAAATTCCTCTAAGCTCTCACACACGCAGCGTGCGCAGAGCTCAGGCACGGCTTCTCTCCTGTGTTCTATGCAGTATAATAATAAGTAGAATCCCATAATGACTGCAGTATTGACATGAAATGTCCAAACCCTCAGTAGCCACTTTTTGCCAAAAGTATTGGCACCCCACGGGGTATTCTGGTGACATCACGTGACGTCACGTGTAGCCCCGCCCCCAGAATAAGCGAAATCAAAAATGAGCACAATATGGACATGTCATATATCAAAACACTCAGCTCAATGAGGGGAAGTGCCTCACGTGTATTTTGGTCACGTCACGTGTATAGCCCCGCCCCCAAAATAAGCGAAATCAAAAATTTGCACAACATGGACATGTCATATATCAAAACACTCAGCCCAATGAGGGGAAGTGCCTCACGTGTGTTATGGTCACGTCACGTCACGTGTCGTCACGTGTCGTCACGTGAAAATAAAAAATTAGCACAACATGGACATGTGACATATCAAAACACTCAGCACAATGAGGGGAGCTGCCTCACGTGTATTTTGGTCACGTCACGTGACGTCACGTGTAGCCCCGCCCCCAAAATAAGCGAAATCAAAAATTAGCACAACATGGACATGTGACATATCAAAACACTCAGCACAATGAGGGGAACTGCCCCACGTGTATTTTGGTCACGTCACGTGACGTCACGTGTAGCCCCGCCCCCAAAATAAGCGAAATAAAAAATTAGCACAACATGGACATGTGACATATTAAAACACTCAGCACAATAAGGGGAACTGCCTCACGTGTATTCTGGCCCCGTCACGTGATGTCACGTGATGTCATGTGACGTCATGTGAAAATCAAAAATTTGCACAACATGAACATGTGACATATCAAAACACTCAGCACAATGAGGGGAACTGCCTCATGGGTATTCGGATCACGTCACATGCTCATGTCCGCTCGCCTCCAAAAGTATTGGCACCCTAGCGGTCCAGTAGCTTTCACAATCTTTCTGTCCACTTGCCTCCAAAAGTAACACTGACCAAAAAGCACCGGCCTTTGCGAATACTTGCACCGTCAAAGCCAACATCAAAGTTTGTCTCGACGAACTTTACAAATCTAGTTACTAGTTACTTCTCATCTGATTGATAGGAAGCAAAAACCCTGATTTTCAAACTACTTGGAGAGCTTTCACACACCTCTCCTTAAAAGTCTCTTTATTCTGCTAATATAAAACACAGGTTGAAGTGTGTGAATATGTGTATATATATATATATATATATATATATATATATATATATATATATATATATATATATATATATATATATATATATACACATATTCACACACTTCAACCTGAATAATGAATGTATAATATATGTACTTACTTAGGGGTTAGCCCAGCACATCATTCATTTACATCATTAAACCATTAATCACATTATATATATATATATATATATATATATATATATATATATATATATATATATATATATATATATATATATATATATACGTATATATAAGTATATATATACGTATATATATAAGTATATATATACGTATATATATACATATATATACGTATATATATATATATATATATATATATATATATATATATATATATATATATATATATATATATATATATGTGTATACATATATGTGTGTATGTATACATATATATATATATATATATATATATATATATATATATATATATATATATATATATATATATATAATGTGATTAATGGTTTAATGATGTAAATGAATGATGTGCTGGGCTAACCCCTAAGTAAGTACATATATTCTTTAGATGTGGATAAAACAAAATATAATCCCGTTTTTATTTTGTATTAAACACGGATATGAAAATGCAGACACTTATAATGAACGTTTGTTCATGAACATGTTGTTTGTAGGGTTCACAGGATTGCACGAGAGCGTATATGAGGGAAAACATTCAGACAGTGTGTGAAATGTAGTATTACGTTAAGGTCAAAGTGCCCATAGTTACCAAATTACCATCAAATAGGCATAATTTTGACACTTGCAGCTAAGTGATTTTTTAGGTTGGAGCTGGAATTCTTGTAAGCTGCGATGTCTGTTAGTTTTGGTGCACACAGAATGCATCGCATTATAAAGCTATTTTTTTACATCTTGGAGTCAAAATATAGAATGAATTTGAGGCCACGAGTGATCTGCCTTTGATAAAGCCCAAACGTCTTCCTCTGCTTCAGCCATCATCTTCCAACTAAAGGTGCGCTAAACTTCAGCGGGAGATGCACAGCATACTCTCGTGAAGCAGCCTCTCCAACGTCTCGCGAGACTTGTCATATAAACTAATTATTATTTATTACCATTTGTGTAACGGAGAAACGCCGCCGATTGTAGCGAAGTAAAAGTAAAGTTTTTCCACTAAAAATCTACTTGAGTAAGAGTAAAAGTACGCATCTTTAATTATACTCAAAAAGTACAAGTTACCCAAAAAATGTACTCAAGTAAATGTAACGAAGTAAATGCAATTCGTTACTACCCACCTCTGCTAATATATGCCGTCCTTTGCATGATTATGCTTGTGTGTCATTTTTACTTGTTTGTTTATCTGCAATCGTATTGTTTTTCCCTTCAGCTATGATAAAGACACATTTCTTTCCATTACTTACCTGGGTTACATATGTATGTGTGGGCGGAGCTATCAATACAGGGGTGGGACCCATTTGGGTTAGGAGCGTGTTTGTTTTGGTGATTTCAACATTGGCTTTCAAAAATCGGAGACCCTGCCTTTAATACTTTCTATTTTAAAATATAGTGATAAATGTTTTAATCATTAAGAAGCACTAACCTAGAGCTCTGAGCACCAAGATAGATTTGGATCAGATCACATGTAACATGTATATAAATGGAAAGAGTCCATTTTAAGACACACAGAAACAGTTCATTAGGAATCTGCAGTGTGGCTGAATTCATTCATACTGCTAAAAATCTTTGTGTGTAAACACGACTAATGAAAGATGAGAGTCTACATTGTAGTGGGAGTCGTTCAGTTTCTCATTTCATGTTATTAACACAGTTACAAGGACAATACAGTTTGTGATCTCCAGGTCTGTACCTTACTGTGCTAGTTTTAAAACAAATCATGTTGGAAAAGTCCAACACTACAACCTGTAACTCCTGATATTAGTCTCCACTCTGAATTTACAGACTTACAGAAGTAGAGAAATACATACACAGCATGTTTGCAGGAGCTAAGCTGACCTCATGACGAGCTAATCTGTGTTCTCTGGACTGTTATAAATCTCACATTAGCCACTAAACAGATATACTTACACCAAAAGTCTTAATCATCAGCCAGACTGTGTTTTATTCCTCTACCTTTAACCTAAATGTGTGTAGTTTGGTTCTCAGTGCTGTATTTGACAGTGATGTAGTCTGATCTACTGGATATACAGAAACTGTAATAATTTAAATGTCACATTTAGTGAGTAATTTAATTTCCTCTCTGATGTAAAAAATGTCTTTGATTGTCTTAGTTTAAACTGATATTCAGTAAATCTCTGATTAATAGATAAATAAAGTTAGATAAATAAATCCCTAGTTACTTCATATTTGTACAAGCTACTGCTTTTAAGCCCTTGTGCAGGTGTGTAGAAGAGTGAAAAATAGAGTTACTGTTAATTCACCTCAAATGATCTCCACTCCACATTAGCAGCCTGTATACTGAATCTCACACTGAATACTGAGTGTGTTTATGTACTGAGGTGAGAAGCACAGATGATGATGTGGAGTTTATACAGTGTGGAGATCAGGAACACTTACTCATAAATACTGTAATCTCTTCTGTTCTGTCTCCATCAGTGACCTGACAGAGGTAATATCCATCATCTGACTCTGTACAGTTTCTCAGCTGTAAGGAGACGTTTCCTCTCTCCAGCTCCTGAGTGAACAGACTCACTCTGCCCTCATAACCTCTCCCCTCTGTCACCTTACTGTTCTTATGAACACAAACACAGTCTGTCTCCTTAAACCACCGGATCTCCAAGTCAACAGCACTGATTTCAGGAGACAGATGACATGAGAGAGTGACAGCAGAGCGATTATACCGCTCTCTATTACTGGGACCAATGAGTTTAAACTCATCTGTGTGGGAAAACACACACACACACACACAAACACACACACACACACACACACACACACACACACACAATTACATTATTGTTATAATTACAATATAATTTCAAATTATATTGATAAATTCTTTTCTTGTATTTTAATTATTAATGATGTATTTTAAACTGTTAGTCATTATAACATTATATACACCTAACTTTAGTTTATATCTGAGATTTTACCGGTCCATAAAATAAACTTACTCCATAATAATAAAAAAATTGTAAATAATGTAAATAATATCTTGAATGGAGAATGTGAGAATCTTAAGAATTTCAGAATACAGGCTTACTGAAGATCTTGTTATTAAACACTTCAGGCTGTAAAGATGAACATGTGTGTTTACTTTTGTACCTCCTTCCATACTCACCAGTCAGTAGAACAGATTTCTCCATTTTCTTTCTCTCATCTTCTGTCCATTTTCTGTCTCTCTGAAGAAGTGAATAAAACAGTGTGAAGGTTTTATACATGACTCAATAATGTATGTAAATAAAGTGTTAAATAAACACAAAGTGTTTGTGTGTGTGTGTGTGTGTGTGTGTGTGTGTGTGTGTAATATTACTAACAGTACACACTGAGCTGATTGAGGTTGATTTAAACTGATATTGTATTCAGTAACACACTGAGTTTGAATGCAGCCAGCTGAAGAACACAATCATTAAACACTAAACTGAACCTTACAGGAAAGAGAAAAAATCATCTCCACGAGAATCAAGATGTTTGGTCTCATTTCTGCTGTGGTGATGTCACACAATATCACAATGAAGTCATGTTCTTATGCCAGTTTACTCACCTGTTCAACCCAGACATCTTTAACTAAAGGAGAATGTGGGAAAAAAAGCACAATAAGTTTGTTGAGTTTATTAAAAATGCATTGTAATTTTCAGTATTTCTGTATTTTATCCTGTAGTATTAGCTGTAAACATTCCTAAAATGTGTGTTTTGATCCTGTACTGTATTGTTTCTCTTCTCTTTCTACTCTTCAGGATCTTTCAGTATTAATGCAGTAAGAAACAAATTCCCCAGATGACTTACTTCCATTCTGTTCGAATCTCTTTCATGCAGCATTATCAAGTGTGACTCTCTAACTCACATCTCTCTGTAGTTCTGTTCACTACAGTAATGTTAGCCAGGATCAGTAACTTTAATAGAGAGTTATTGTTATCTAATCACATTCAAACAAAAACCTTCAGCTTTTTCTCTCTCAGTATCAGTGTGTAGGTCAGATTTGTGTGTCTGTACAACACTAAATGACAAACTAGACACCAGCATGATGAATGTTCTGTTAGAGATCACAGTCTGTTGTGTTCACTACACTATGCTCATGATGCTCAGATATCTATGTGCTATTGCACTCTGAACACACAGCACAGTCTAATCTATTTCATCTGAACAATAAATATATTATTCATGCAGCATCAAGACATCACTAGCACAGAAAAGGGGTTTATACTCACCAAACCCAAAACCCTGTGAAAGTAAATAAAACAGTGTGAAGATTTTATGCATGATTACAAATGTGAATTGTTCCATGTGAAAATGTGGAAAGTAACTGTTACTCTGGTTAAAACACAGCTGATGTGTGTCTTAATAAAAAAGAGGAAAACTAGACAACAATCAGTCATCACACACAGTAAATCTGTATCATGTAGCATTGTGCTAATATACCGCTAGTTCCCCTTAAGGAAGAGAAATATCTTGTGATTTATTGGAAAATCCTATTTTCTGATCTCTGCATGTCTTTAAAAATAATAATGTAAAGGGAATTGGATTTGTTACTGTGACATAAGTATTGTGAATGTACAAGTTATGTGAATGTACAAGTTATGTGATAAAGGAAGGAGAACGAGGTCAAAAGAAGTGTTTGTAAACTGGACTAGTTTAGGAATTAGAATAGATAGGATTTAAATAAACAAGGGCTATGAGTGCTACGGAACTGGGGTCTAAATTGGTATTACAGGCCGGAGGAAAAAACTAATTTGTATGATTGCATTAATGTCTGAATTATTGTTGTTGGATTTGTGATGTGAATTTGTTTGCACATGGATTTATATCCACCTGCCCCTGACTCTTCATTACAATTAATAAGATCATTTAAGAGTTTGTTTGCTGTAAATGGCATATTGACACTGCCAACTATTGTCCAATTTCCAAGTGGAATAAATCAACTTATAGATAAAAGGAGAATTCACATTCTTAACTATTATTCTGTCCGTGTGATTATTTCTGTTGTCTCTCTGCAAACTCTGGCTCAAGAGCGGATGTAGACTTCTGATCTGACCTAAACATTAGGAGGTGTATTCCTCATAAACTGTCTCCTTCATATAAACATGGTCTGTAAATGATCTTTATGTTTCTGTTTGATTCCTGTTTGAAATGTAATATATGTGAGAAGTTTATAAAATATCAGCTTTTACTATTAGTGTGAAGTCGAGTTATTTACTTACCACCACTGTGAGAAGTATCATGTAAAACAACAGAGAGAAATGTAATGTTAGATAAAATACAATGAGAAAAACTTATGATTTACAGTCAGAACAGCTGATAAACAATCTTCACTCTGTGCTTTCAAAGATGTTCAGCTACAATTTTAACTATTTTAATAAAATAGAACAACAGATAGTGAATCATTATAAATAGTTTATATTAAATAATGAAAGACTTCATGAGGTGTTTTTACTCAGTGCAGTAACACAGATCTGTGATCAGCTGCTGAATAAAACACTCCATATGAAGTGAAAATGCTGAACATCACCATATTTTAACCCCATTTCTATCTGTATCAGGGAAAAATAAAGACAAGTTCTACTGTCTTCCATAAATGTCCATGTCTCCATGTTTCACAGAAGTGCTGCTTTGATTTGGATCATGAACAGTTTTCTTTTCACTTCACACTTTCCTCTTTTCATCACTCTGCTACAGCTTAGTCTTTGTCTCATCTGTCCATCATCTACTTTTTAACAAACTGGAATCTGCTCCTTTGCTCTTGAACTTTATCTGTGTGTTTATCTGTCTATTGGATAAAGACTCTGAGGTCATGCTGGTGGATTTTTGTTATGTGTCTCAGATCTCTACAGACTTTCACTGAGGTTTATGTTTAATCGTTATACATGGTGTTTATTCATTGTGTAGAAAATATTGGAGTTTCTTTGCTCATTAATCTACAGAACAAACTAACAGACCAATATTACCTGGGGTTTGTGTGGATTTGGTTCTTATTGCTATAATCACCAGTTTCTACTGGATGTGTTTGATATGTAATTTAATTTCCTCTCTGATGTAAAAATGTCTCTGATTGTTTCAGTTTAAACTGATAATGAGTCAGTCTCTGATTATTAGCTTCAGTAGATCAGATTGTGTTCACTAATGACTGTTTGTTATAAAACCTTCAGCTTTTTCTCTCTCAGTATCAGTGTGTAGGTCAGATTTCTGTGTCTGTACAACACTAAATGACAAACTAGAGACCAGCATGATGAATGTTCTGTTAGAGATCACAGTCTGTTGTGTTCACTACACTATGCTCATGATGCTCAGATATCTATGTGCTATTGCACTCTGAACACACAGCACAGTCTAATCTATTTCATCTGAACAATAAATATATTATTCATGCAGCATCAAGACATCACTAGCACAGAAAAGGGGTTTATACTCACGTCTCCTTATAGCCTGTGAAAGTAAATAAAACAGTGTGAAGATTTTATGCATGATTACAAATGTGAATTGTTCCATGTGAAAATGTGGAAATGTGGAAAGTAACTGTTACTTTGGTTAAAACACAGCTGATGTGTGTCTTAATAAAAAAGAGGAAAACTAGACAACAATCAGTCATCACACACAGTAAATCTGTATCATGTAGCATTGTGCTAATATACCGCTAGTTCCCCTTAAGGAAGAGAAATATCTTGTGATTTATTGGAAAATCCTATTTTCTGATCTCTGCATGTCTTTAAAAATAATGATGTAAAGGGTGTTGGATTTGTTACTGTGACATAAATATTAAATGTGAATGTACAAGTTATGTGATAAAGGAAGGAGAACGAGGTCAAAAGAAGTGCTTGTAAACTGGACTAGTTTAGGAATTAGAATAGATAGGATTTAAATAAACAAGGGCTATGAGTGCTACGGAACTGGGGTCTAAATTGGTATTACAGGCTGGAGGAAAAAACAAATTTGTATTATTGTATTAATGTCTGAATTATTGTTGTTGGATTTGTGATGTGAATTTGTTTGCACATAGATTTAAATCCACCTGCCCCTGACTCTTCATTACAATTATTAAGTTCATTTAAGAGTTTGTTTGCTGTAAATGGCATATTGACGCTGTCAACTATTGTCCAGTTTCAAAGTGGAATAAATCAACTTATAGATAAAAGGAGAATTCACATTCTTAACTATTATTCTGTCCGTGTGGTTATTTCTGTTGTCTCTCTGCAAACTCTGGCTCAAGAGCGGATGTAGACTTCTGATCTGGCCTAAACATTAGGAGGTGTATTCCTCATAATCTGTCTCCTTCATATAAACATGATCTGAAAATCATCTTTATGTTTCTATTTGATTCCTGGATTAAAATGTAATATATGTGATAAGTTTATAAAATATCAGCTTTTACTATTAGTGTGAAGTCGAGTTATTTACTTACCCCTATGAGAGCTATCATGTAAAACAACAGAGAGAAATGTAATGTTAGATAAAATACAATGAGAAAAACTTATGATTTACAGTCAGAACAGCTGATAAACAATCTTCACTCTGTGCTTTCAAAGATGTTCAGCTACAATTTTAACTATTTTAATAAAATAGAACAACAGATAGTGAATCATTATAAATAGTTTATATTAAATAATGAAAGACTTCATGAGGTGTTTTTACTCAGTGCAGTAACACAGATCTGTGATCAGCTGCTGAATAAAACACTCCATATGAAGTGAAAATGCTGAACATCACCATATTTTAACCCCATTTCTATCTGTATCAGGGAAAAATAAAGACAAGTTCTACTGTCTTCCATAAATGTCCATGTCTCCATGTTTCACAGAAGTGCTGCTTTGATTTGGATCATGAACAGTTTTCTTTTCACTTCACACTTTCCTCTTTTCATCACTCTGCTACAGCTTAGTCTTTGTCTCATCTGTCCATCATCTACTTTTTAACAAACTGGAATCTGCTCCTTTGCTCTTGAACTTTATCTGTGTGTTTATCTGTCTATTGGATAAAGACTCTGAGGTCATGCTGGTGGATTTTTGTTCTGTGTCTCAGATCTCTACAGACTTTCACTGAGGTTTATGTTTAATCGTTATACATGGTGTTTATTCATTGTGTAGAAAATATTGGAGTTTCTTTGCTCATCAATCTACAGAACAAACTAACAGACCAATATTACCTGGGGTTTGTGTGGTTTTGGTTTTTATTGCTATAATCACCAGTTTCTACTGGATGTGTTTAATATGTAATTTAATTTCCTCTCTGATGTAAAAATGTCTCTGATTGTTTCAGTTTAAACTGATAATGAGTCAGTCTCTGATTATTAGCTTCAGTAGATCAGATTGTGTTCACTAATGACTGTTTGTTATAAAACCTTCAGCTTTTTTCTCTCTCAGTATCAGTGTGTAGGTCAGATTTCTGTGTCTGTACAACACTAAATGACAAACTAGACACCAGCATGATGAATGTTCTGTTAGAGATCACAGTCTGTTGTGTTCACTACACTATGCTCATGATGCTCAGATATCTATGTGCTATTGCACTCTGAACACACAGCACAGTCTAATCTATTTCATCTGAACAATAAATATATTATTCATGCAGCATCAAGACATCACTAGCACAGAAAAGGGGTTTATACTCACGACTCAGTAAAGCCTGTGAAAGTAAATAAAACAGTGTGAAGATTTTATGCATGATTACAAATGTGAATTGTTCCATGTGAAAATGTGGAAAGTAACTGTTACTCTGGTTAAAACACAGCTGATGTGTGTCTTAATAAAAAAGAGGAAAACTAGACAACAATCAGTCATCACACACAGTAAATCTGTATCATGTAGCATTGTGCTAATATACCGCTAGTTCCCCTTAAGGAAGAGAAATATCTTGTGATTTATTGGAAAATCCTATTTTCTGATCTCTGCATGTCTTTACCAATATACAGTATGTCAGTATTTGTACATTTCCCCCTGTGTATTTTAAATATATAGTGAAATATTTTGTAATATATCTCTGTGCTATTGTAGTAGATAAAGGAATATACAGAATATCAGATTCTCACTTCCTTTAATTATAAACAGACATTTATCAATGTAAAACCTGAACAGATAACAGAATGATGTTCTTTACTGCTGCCTCGTCTATATACTGGTTACGACAGCATGTGACATGCCGCAGTAGATTAGAGAAGATGCGTGATCTCCTTCTGTTTTTCTCTCTTTCACTCCCAAATCCCTCTCTCCTATGAAGGAAGCTTTAGAAATGAAGTGAAGGACTTCTGTTCTCAGTTCAGTCAGGTTGTCTTTATGCTGTGTGCATTAACACGACTTACTACCGTTAGCTTAAAGACACTAAACACCAGGCCGAGTCGACTCTTCAGTGCTTTTTCAAAACATGGTGTGATTGTTACGCAGAGCGACTGATGACAATTATTCTGTCTACAAACACTGAAAACTGTTAAAGCTGTGATTTATGTTTATTGTGTAACATTCTGATGGAGTCTGTCAGTGGTGTGTGTTATATGCTGCGTGTTTGTTGTGTCTTTTACTCGACACGGTAAACGTCTCTGTACATTATTACACTGCAGTGAGGTTACAGACAGGTGCATTGTGGGAAAGAAGCTGACGGATGGAAGTGGAATCTCACTTACTGATCAGACTCCTTCACATAAACATTATCTGAAAATCATCTTTATGTTTCTATTTGATTCCTGGATTAAAATGTAATATATGTGATAAGTTTATAAAATATCAGCTTTTACTATTAGTGTGAAGTCGAGTTATTTACTTACCAAGTCTGTGAGAAGTATCATGTAAAACAACAGAGAGAAATGTAATGTTAGATAAAATACAATGAGAAAAACTTATGATTTACAGTCAGAACAGCTGATAAACAATCTTCACTCTGTGCTTTCAAAGATGTTCAGCTACAATTTTAACTATTTTAATAAAATAGAACAACAGATAGTGAATCATTATGTCAGAAAACTGAGGTGTCGTCATGTATTAAAACCCAGACCCAATCACAGGGAAGCTAAAAACACTGCATCAGTTACCTCAAAGTTAATACAGTGTTAGTAATAAAAATGTAACATGATAAACTGTACTGTTATAATGTTCACAGGAAAATTAATCTTATCATTGTTAGGAAAAAGTTTTAGAGCTTTGACTCATGAATTACTGATTTGAGCTGCAGTACGTTACTCATCTGAATGAAGAAGTTCGCTCTTATTCTCCACTCATTCTGTCAGTGCAGTTCATTTAAAAACTATTGACTGGTTAACCTTAACAAGCTACTGCTAGTGCTATCTAAAATCATACACACAATAAATTAGTATGAATCTGAGTTAGTGTTAGCTGCCTTAGTCCACCTCATCAACACTGTCCTGTTAATTATCACCATATAAATCTTATAAAACACATTTATTGTAGGGAAAATATGGAGAAGATAATAAGATGAACTGAGATCATAAAAAATGACTGTGGAGCTGTAAATTAAATGAAAGTTTGGATCATGTTCCATTCACTAACATGGGAACTGGAGGAGTTATTAATTGTACTGCAGACAGCCACTAGAGGGCGTCAGAGGCATTTTGGCTACACATTTAACCCCCTGGTACGATGTCCACACTTATAGACAGTCAGTGGTGTGATTATTTTCTTTATGGGATTCAGCTTGTGTGTTCTGTACATGTGAGTTTGAATCATGTAATAAAATGTACAGAAAACACTGCTCATTTTAGAGATTTTAATCTGTTTATAATAATTTCGAGTGTGTTTATGTGATATCGATTCTTCCCTGATTAAAGGTGGGGTCTCCGATTTTTGAGAAATGCTTCAGAAAACTCAATCGGGCCGAATAATAAACAAAAATCAAAACTAACGTGTAGCCAATGAGCAGAAAGGGGTGGGTCTTTTCAATATGGGCGGAGAGAGTGTTCAGTGCGCATGTGTGACATTAGCAGAAAGCGGTTTTAACATTGACATGGAGGATAAAAACAAAGAAAGAAAGTGAAGAAAGACTTACGATAAGGTAAGAAGTAGGACGTGTTAATATAGGATCAGCTTTCCAGCGCTGGAGAGAACTGAAGGAGCAGGAAGTTGGTCACATATTCACAGATTGGAGTTTCCTGAGTCAATAACTCCTGAGCTAAACGCTGTTACTACACAAATAACACCTCTGTTCTACCGTAGTAATGTAGAGACGCAGCTACAACCGTGTTTTGTGTAGTAACAGTGTTTAGCTCAGGAGTTATTGACTCGGGAAACTCCAATATGCGGCCAATTTTACTTACGACACCGAGGCGCTTTTTTCCTTCTCGATAGGTGAGTAAAGTTGGTTTTGCTTTATTTCACAGAACTAATATACAGATGTGGGTAGAGTATCCAAAATCTGTACTCAAGTAAAAGTACAAATACTTATGGAAATATTTACTCAAGTAAGAGTAAAATACAATAATAGTTACTTATTAATAGTTACTTGAGTAAGAGTAAAAAAGTATCTGATGAAAAAACTACTCAAGTAGTTAGTTACTAGTTACTTCTCATCTGATTGATAGGAAGCAAAAACCCTGATTTTCAAACTACTTGGAGAGCTTTCACACACCTCTCCTTAAAAGTCTCTTTATTCTGCTAATATAAAACACAGGTTGAAGTGTGTATATATATATATAATGTGATTAATGGTTTAATGATGTAAATGAATGATGTGCTGGGCTAACCTGCTCTTCCTTTTAAGATTAATTTACTTAAGTAAGTAAGTACATATATTCTTTAGATGTGGATAAAACAAAATATAATCCCGTTTTTATTTTGTATAAAACATGGATATGAAAATGCAGATGTTTGTTCATGAACATGTTGTTTGTAGGGTTCACAGGATTGCACGAGAGCGTATATGAGGGAAAACATTCAGACAGTGTGTGAAATGTAGTATTACGTTAAGGTCAAAGTGCCCATAGTTACCAAATTACCATCAAATAGGCATAATTTTGACACTTGCCGCTGCGTGATTTTTTAGGTTGGAGCTGGAATTCTTGTAAGCTGCGATGTCTGTTAGTTTTGGTGCACACAGAATGCATTGCATTATAAAGCTATTATTTTTTACATCTTGGAGTCAAAATATAGATGTCAGCGAACGCGGGATAAAAACGGACCCAAACGCAGGACAGCTTAACAGAAACGGGGATTTAATAAATTAAAGAAACACGAAACAGGACACAGACATAACCAGACATGACGACGACAGGAGACAATAACAGGAGACAATAGGATTCTGCGCTGCACGAAGCAACGCGGCTCAATTAAATAATACAAATAATCATTATACACAAGGGACAGGTGTGCAGAGGCGGGGCAGAAAAGACAAGGGCGGGGCAGACACGTGAACATGAAACATGAACAAAAGGCACATGGCCAAAGTCCAGGCAGAGTCCTGACAGTACCCCCCCTCAAGGTGCGGCTCCCGACAGTACCCCCCCCCTCAAGGCGCGGCTCCCGACGCGCCAAACCATCCTGACAGTCCCGACGGGTCCAGGAGGGGGGAGCAAGGCACACGGCGAGGCAGGTGGGGGGAGCAAGGCACACGGCGAGGCAGGTGGGGGGAGCAAGGCACATGGCGAGGCAGGTGGGGGGAGCAAGGCACACGGCGAGGCAGGTGGGGGGAGCAAGAGTGGCCGAGCGACGTCCACAGCCGAACAGGAGGGCCGAGCGACGTCCACAGCCGAACAGGAGGGCCGAGCGACGTCCACAGCCGAACAGGAGGGCCGAGCGACGTCCACAGCCGAACAGGAGGGCCGAGCGACGTCCACAGCCGAACAGGAGGGCCGAGCGACGTCCACAGCCGAACAGGAGGGCCGAGCGACGTCCACAGCCGAACAGGAGGGCCGAGCGACGTCCACAGCCGAACAGGAGGGCCGAGCGACGTCCACAGCCGAACAGGAGGGCCGAGCGACGTCCACAGCCGAACAGGAGGGCCGAACACAACCCCCGACGCACCACGGCCAGACCCACCTCTCAGAACCAGGAAAAGGGGAGGGAGGGCAGGGAAAAAACAAAACCTCCACAGAACAGAAAAAAACTCCAGTGGGCAAAACACAGGCCTGCAACACCCCCCGCGGACAGGAAGCGGGGCGGCGTCCTCCACGGAAACCGGATGTGAAGCGACGCCCCCCACCGGACAGATGCGGGGCGATGTCAGAGGACACCGAAAAAACAAAACAAAACTCGGGCTGGTGACACGGCCCGCAACCAGGAAGTGGAGCGGAGCGGCGTCCCCCACCGAAAAAATGCGGACCGATGTCACCAAAACCCGCAAAGTCCAGGGAAAAAAAAATCCAATAAAAAAAAATAATAAATGCTCCCAAGCGGCCGGTCCAGGCTGAAGCTGTCCTGCTGGGTCCTGGTCTGGCGGAATCCTTCTGTCAGCGAACGCGGGATAAAAACGGACCCAAACGCAGGACAGCTTAACAGAAACGGGGATTTAATAAATTAAAGAAACACGAAACAGGACACAGACATAACCAGACATGACGACGACAGGAGACAATAACAGGAGACAATAGGATTCTGCGCTGCACGAAGCAACGCGGCTCAATTAAATAATACAAATAATCATTATACACAAGGGACAGGTGTGCAGAGGCGGGCAGAAAAGACAAGGGCGGGGCAGACACGTGAACATGAAACATAAACAAAAGGCACATGGCCAAAGTCCAGGCAGAGTCCTGAAACAACCCCCCCCCCCCCCCCCCCCCTCAAGGCGCGGCTCCCGAAAGATCATGGCCAAAGTCCAGGCAGAGTCCTGACAATAGAATTAATTTGAGGCCACGAGTGATCTGCCTTTGATAAAGCCCAAACGTCTTCCTCTGCTTCAGCCATCATCTTCCAACTAAAGATGCGCTAAACTTCAGCGGGAGATGCACCGCATACTCTCGTGAAGCAGCCTCTCCAACGTCTCGCGAGACTTGTCATATAAACTAATTATTATTTATTACCATTTGTGTAACGGAGGAACGCCGCCGATTGTAGCAAAGTAAAAGTAAAGTTTTTCCACTAAAAATCTACTTGAGTAAAAGTACGCATCTTTAATTATACTCAAAAAGTAGTTACCCAAAAAAATGTACTCAAGTAAATGTAACGAAGTAAATGCAATTCGTTACTACCCACCTCTGCTAATATATGCCGTCCTTTGCATGATTATGCTTGTGTGTCATTTTTACTTGTTTGTTTATCTGCAATCGTATTGTTTTTCCCTTCAGCTATGATAAAGACACATTTCTTTCCATTACTTACCTGGGTTACGTATGTATGTGTGGGCGGAGCTATCAATACAGGGGTGTGACCCATTTGGGTTAGGGGCGTGTTTGTTTTGGTGATTTCAACATTGGCTTTCAAAAATCGGAGACCCTGCCTTTAATACTTTCTATTTTAAAATATAGTGATAAATGTTTTAATCATTCAGAAGCACTAACCTAGAGCTCTGAGCACCAAGATAGATTTGGATCAGATCACATGTAACATGTATATAAATGAAAAGAGTCCATTTTAAGACACACAGAAACAGTTCATTAGGAATCTGCAGTGTGGCTGAATTCATTCATACTGGTAAACATCTTTGTGTGTAAACACGACTAATGAAAGATGAGAGTCTACATTGTAGTGGGAGTCGTTCAGTTTCTCATTTCATGTTATTAACACAGTTACAAGGACAATACAGTTTGTGTTCTCCAGGTCTGTACCTTACTGTGTTAGTTTTAAAACAAATCATGTTGGAAAAGTCCAACACTACAACCTGTAACTCCTGATATTAGTCTCCACTCTGAATTTACAGACTTACAGAAATACATACACAGCATGTTAGCAGGAGCTAAGCTGACTACATGACGAGCTAATCTGTGTTCTCTGGACTGTTATACATCTCACATTAGCCACTAGACAGATATACTTACACCAAAAGTCTTAATCATCAGCCAGACTGTGTTTTATTCCTCTACCTTTAACCTAAATGTGTGTAGTTTGGTTCTCTGTGCTGTATTTGGCAGTGATGTAGTCTGATCTACTGGATATACAGAAACTGTAATAATTTAAATGTCACATTTAGTGTGTTATTTAATTTCCTCTCTGATGTAAAACTGTCTTTGATTGTCTTAGTTTAAACTGATATTCAGTAAATCTCTGATTAATAGATAAATAAAGTTAGATAAATAAATCCCTAGTTACTTCATATTTGTACAAGCTGCTGCTTTTAAGCCCTTGTGCAGGTGTGTAGAAGAGTGAAAAATAGAGTTACTGTTAATTCAACTCAGATGATCTTCACTCCACATTAGCAGCCTGTATACTGAATCTCACACTGAATACTGAGTGTGTTTATGTACTGAGATGAGAAGCACAGATGATGATGTGGAGTTTATACAGTGTGGAGATCAGGAACACTTACTCATATATACTGTAATCTCTTCTGTTCTGTCTCCATCAGTGACCTGACAGAGGTAATATCCATCATCTGACTCTGTACAGTTTCTCAGCTGTAAGGAGACGTTTCCTCTCTCCAGCTCCTGAGTGAACAGACTCACTCTGCCCTCATAACCTCTCCCCTCTGTCACCTTACTGTTCTTATAAACACAAACACAGTCTGTCTCCTTAAACCACCGGATCTCCAAGTCAACAGCACTGATTTCAGGAGACAGACGACATGAGAGAGTGACAGCAGAGGGATTATACCACTCTCCACTGGGAGCAATGAGTTTAAACTTATCTGTGTGGGAAAACACACACACACACACAATTACATCATTGTTATAATTACAATATTATTTCAAATTATATTGATAAATTCTTTTCTTGCTTTTTAATTATTAATGATATATTTTAAACTGTTAGTCATTATAACATTATATACACCTAACTTTAGTTTATATCTGAGATTTTACTGGTCCATAAAATAAACTTACTCTATAATAATAAAAAAATTGTAAATAATGTAAATAATATCTTGAATGGAGAATGTGAGAATCTTAAGAATTTCAGAATACAGGCTTACTGAAGATCTTGTTATTAAACACTTCAGGCTGTAAAGATGAACAGGTGTGTTTACTTTTGTACCTCCTTCCATACTCACCAGTCAGTAGAACAGATTTCTCCATTTTCTTTCTCTCATCTTCTGTCCATTTTCTGTCTCTCTGAAGAAGTGAATAAAACAGTGTGAAGGTTTTATACATGACTTCATACTGTATGTAAATAAAGTGTTAAATAAACATGAAGTGTTTCTCTGTTCAGATCACTGTGTGTGTGTGTGTGTGTGTGTGTGTGTGTGTGTGTGTGTGTGTAATATTACTAACAGTACACACTGAGCTGGTTGAGGTTGATTTAAACTGATATTGTATTCAGTAACACACTGAGTTTGAATGCAGCCAGCTGAAGAACACAATCATTAAACACTAAACTGAACCTTACAGGAAAGAGAAAAAAATCATCTCCATGAGAATCAAGATGTTTGGGCTCATTTCTGCTGTGGTGACGTCACACAGTATCACAATGAAGTCATGTTCTCATGCCAGTTTACTCACCTGTCCAACCCAGATGTCTTCATCTAAAGGAGAATGTGGGAAAAAAAGCACAATAAGTTTATTAAGATTATTAAAAATGCAGTATTAGCTGTAAACATTCCTAAAAAGTCTGTTTTGATCCTGTACTGTATTGTTTCTCTTCTCTTTCTGCTCTTCAGGATCTTTCAGTATTAATGCAGTAAGAAACAAATTCCCCAGATGACTTACTTCCATTCTGTTCGAATCTCTTTCATGCAGCATTATCAAGTGTGACTCTCTAACTCACATCTCTCTGTAGTTCTGTTCACTACAGTAATGTTAGCCAGGATCAGTAACTTTAATAGAGAGTTATTGTTATCAAATCACATTCAAACAAAAACCTTCAGCCTTTTCTCTCTCAGTATCAGTGTGTAGGTCAGATTTGTGTGTCTGTACAACACTAAATGACAAACTAGACACCAGCATGATGAATGTTCTGTTAGAGATCACAGTCTGTTGTGTTCACTACACTATGCTCATGATGCTCAGATATCTATGTGCTATTGCACTCTGAACACACAGCACAGTCTAATCTATTTCATCTGAACAATAAATATATTATTCATGCAGCATCAAGACATCACTAGCACAGAAAAGGGGTTTATACTCACGAATCTGTTCAAGCTGTGAAAGTAAATAAAACAGTGTGAAGATTTTATGCATGGTTACAAATGTGAATTGTTCCATGTGAAAATGTGGAAAGTAACTGTTACTCTGGTTAAAACACAGCTGATGTGTGTCTTAATAAAAAAGAGGAAAACTAGACAACAATCAGTCATCACACACAGTAAATCTGTATCATGTAGCATTGTGCTAATATACCGCTAGTTCCCCTTAAGGAAGAGAAATATCTTGTGATTTATTGGAAAAACCTATTTCCTGATCTCTGCATGTCTTTACCAATATACAGTATGTCAGAATTTGTACATTTCCCCCTGTGTATTTTAAATATATAGTGAAATATTTTGTAATATATCTCTGTGCTATTGTAGTAGATAAAGGAATATACAGAATATCAGATTCTCACTTCCTTTAATTATAAACACAGACATTTATCAATGTAAAACCTGAACAGATAACAGAATGATGTTCTTTACTGCTGCCTCGTCTATATACTGGTTACGACAGCATGTGACATGTCGCAGTAGATTAGAGAAGATGCGTGATCTCCTTCTGTTTTTCTCTCTTTCACTCCCAAATCCCTCTCTCCTATGAAGGGAGTTTTAGAAATGAAGTGAAGGACTTCTGTTCTCAGTTCAGTCAGGTTGTCTTTATGCCGTGTGCATTAACACGACTTACTACCGTTAGCTTAAAGACACTAAACGCCAGGCCGAGTCGACTCTTCAGTGCTTTTTCAAAACATGGTGTGATTGTTACGCAGAGCGACTGATGACAATTATTCTGTCTACAAACACTGAAAACATTTGGTGTATTTAAAAGAAACTTATGGAGATTAATTTTTTTTTTTTTGAGATGTTGAAGTTGTTGAGTGGAAGTTAATTGTGATTTCAGCTCCAAAGTGACAAACCAACCTGAGTTCCTCTGAATCTGAATAATTTATACAACGTTGTAGTGGTAGATCACACATGTTCATTTCTGCTGGATATTGTTGCAAAACCAACGAGAATTATATTTTTAGAATTAAAATTTTATCACACGCTCTATAAGTGAAACACAGAAACAGCAGTACGGAGGATACCAAACTAAATTAGGTTTCTGGTCATTTTCAGTAAATTTACACTAAGGTTATTAAATCGGAAGAAATATTGATTCAGTGTGTTTCACTGAGCTTTTCACTTCAGGTTACTGTTATGAACTGTTCTTGCCTGATTCTGGTTGTGCTGTTGTTGATTTCCTTTCTATCTTTCTTTTATTTTCTGGAGGTGTCTTGAAAATAATGATGTAAAGGGTGTTGGATTTGTTACTGTGACATAAGTATTAAATGTGAATGTACAAGTTATGTGATAAAGGAAGGAGAACGAGGTCAAAAGAAGTGCTTGTAAACTGGACTAGTTTAGGAATTAGAATAGATAGGATTTAAATAAACAAGGGCTATGAGTGCTACGGAACTGGGGTCTAAATTGGTATTACAGGCCGGAGAAAAAAAAAGATTTGTATTATTGTATTAATGTCTGAATTATTGTTGTTGGATTTGTGATGTGAATTTGTTTGCACATGGATTTAAATCCACCTGCCCCTGACTCTTCATTACAATTAATAAGATCATTTAAGAGTTTGTTTGCTGTAAATGGCATATTGACGCTGTCAACTATTGTACAATTTCCAAGTGGAATAGAACAATTTAAAGATAAAAGGAGAATTCACATTCTTAACTATTATTCTGTCCGTGTGGTTATTTCTGTTGTCTCTCTGCAAACTCTGGCTCAAGAGCGGATGTAGACTTCTGATCTGACCTAAACATTAGGAGGTGTATTCCTCATAATCTGTCTCCTTCATATAAACATGGTCTGAAAATCATCTTTATGTTTCTATTTGATTCCTGGATTAAAATGTAATATATGTGATAAGTTTATAAAATATCAGCTTTTACTATTAGTGTGAAGTCGAGTTATTTACTTACCTCCTCTGTGAGAAGTATCATGTAAAACAACAGAGAGAAATGTAATGTTAGATAAAATACAATGAGAAAAACTTATGATTTACAGTCAGAACAGCTGATAAACAATCTTCACTCTGTGCTTTCAAAGATGTTCAGATACAATTTTAACTATTTTAATAAAATATAACAGATAGTTTATATTAAATAATGAAAGACTTCATGAGGTGTTTTTACTCAGTGCAGTAACACAGACCTGTGATCAGCTGCTGAATAAAACACTCCATATGAAGTGAAAATGCTGAACATCACCATATTTTAACCCCATTTCTATCTATCAGGGAAAAATAAAGACAAGTTCTACTGTCTTCCATAAATGTCCATGTCTCCATGTTTCACAGAAGTGCTGCTTTGATTTGGATCATGAACAGTTTTCTTTTCACTTCACACTTTCCTCTTTTCATCACTCTGCTACAGCTTAGTCTTTGTCTCATCTGTCCATCATCTACTTTTTAACAAACTGGAATCTGCTCCTTTGCTCTTGAACTTTATCTGTGTGTTTATCTGTCTATTGGATAAAGACTCTGAGGTCATGCTGGTGGATTTTTGTTCTGTGTCTCAGATCCCTACAGACTTTCACTGAGGTTTATGTTTATTCATTGTGTAGAAAATATTGGAGTTTCTTTGCTCATTAATCTACAGAACAAACTAACAGACCAATATTACCTGGGGTTTGTGTGGATTTGGTTCTTATTGCTATAATCACCAGTTTCTACTGGATGTGTTTGATATGTAATTTAATTTCCTCTCTGATGTAAAAATGTCTCTGATTGTTTCAGTTTAAACTGATAATGAGTCAGTCTCTGATTATTAGCTTCAGTAGATCAGATTGTGTTCACTAATGACTGTTATAAAACCTTCAGCTTTTTCTCTCTCAGTATCAGTGTGTAGGTCAGATTTCTGTGTCTGTACAACACTAAATGACAAACTAGACACCAGCATGATGAATGTTCTGTTAGAGATCACAGTCTGTTGTGTTCACTACACTATGCTCATGATGCTCAGATATCTATGTGCTATTGCACTCTGAACACACAGCACAGTCTAATCTATTTCATCTGAACAATAAATATATTATTCATGCAGCATCAAGACATCACTAGCACAGAAAAGGGGTTTATACTCACGACTCAGTTTAAGCTGTGAAAGTAAATAAAACAGTGTGAAGATTTTATGCATGATTACAAATGTGAATTGTTCCATGTGAAAATGTGGAAAGTAACTGTTACTCTGGTTAAAACACAGCTGATGTGTGTCTTAATAAAAAAGAGGAAAACTAGACAACAATCAGTCATCACACACAGTAAATCTGTATCATGTAGCATTGTGCTAATATACCGCTAGTTCCCCTAAAGGAAGAGAAATATCTTGTGATTTATTGGAAAATCCTATTTTCTGATCTCTGCATGTCTTTACCAATATACAGCATGTCAGTATTTGTACATTTCCCCCTGTGTATTTTAAATATATAGTGAAATATTTTGTAATATATCTCTGTGCTATTGTAGTAGATAAAGGAATATACAGAATATCAGATTCTCACATCCTTTAATTATAAACACAGACATTTATCAATGTAAAACCTGAACAGATAACAGAATGATGTTCTTTACTGCTGCCTCGTCTATATACTGGTTACGACAGCATGTGACATGTCGCAGTAGATTAGAGAAGATGCGTGATCTCCTTCTGTTTTTCTCTCTTTAATATAAATGTACATCAACCCTGTTGCAGAAGTTTGCACACCCTTTTCTAATTGTTAATGTTGCGGTGTTCAAACTTCGACCAATCACGTTCAAACTCTTGTTAAATACTCACTAGAAGATACCTGCTGTTAATTAAAGTGACTGATGGACACCAAATAAAGTACAGCTGTTCCTGTAGGATTGTTCATTTTAGTAACTGGAAAAGCCATGGGGCTGCAAAGAGCTGACAAAACAGGTACAGGATTTCATTGTTGAGAAATATCAATTAGGAGAGGGGTACAAACAAATTTCAAGACATAGAATATACCATGGAACACTGGAAAGACAAAAATCAACAAACTCTAAACCCTCTAATATTATTCAGAAGCCCATCGGAAAACGGGAGGCTGTCAAGAAGCACAATATAAGATTCTTCATATGTCTGAACTACAGGTTAGAGTGACAAGATGGAAGTCTGTTTTATGCAAAAAAATAAAAAAATCCAAGCCTGGCTAAAGTTAGCAACAAAATAAATCCAATCTCCCAAAACTATGTGGAATAATGTTTTATGGTCTGATGAGACTGAAGTTGAACCTTTTGGCCATAAAAGCAAAAGATATGTTTGGCACAAAGAAACCACATCACCAGAAGATCTCCATCCCCACAGTAAAGCATGGAGGTGGCAGCATCATTCTTTGGAGCTGCTTTTCTTCAGCTGGAACTGGGGCTTTAATCAGACTGGAGGTAATAATGAATAGCTCCAAATACCAGTCAGTTTTGGTGAAAAACCTTTAAGGCTTCTGCTAAAACACCTAAGATGAAGAGGAATTTCACCTTTCAGCAGGACGACGACCCGAAGCACAAACACAAATCAACAAAGGAATGACTTCATTAAAACAAGCACAAGGTTTAGGAATGGCCCAGTCAGAGTCCAGATCCAAATCCAATCTAAAATCTGTGGGGTGACCTGAAGAGGGCTGTGCACAGGAGATGCCCAGACAATATGACAGAGTCAGAATGCTTTTACAAGGAAGAAAGGCAAAATATTGCTGAGTCACGATGAGTTAAACTGATAACAACTCTCTTGTTATAACTCTTAATAAAGATTGAATGATGTGATAAAATCTAAAGGTGCTTCAAATAAGTATAAATTTAGGGGGGTGTGAACTTATACAACTGGGTTATTGTACATTTTTATTTTTTTTTACTCTAAAATATCTTTAATATACAAGTTGCAATTTCACTATGAAAGTGTAAAAGTTTCTGATATAATTTTTCATCTTTTCATGTATTACACAACAAAAACCTGCCATTTCAACAGAGGTGTGTAAACCTTTTATATCTATTACATATTTTATGTTTCTATTCTATTTCAAGAGCCCTTTATGAAGAACAATAAAACAAGGTCCGTGACGTCGCCCGGTATGGCGCAACCGGGGCCCCACCCTGGAGCCAGGCCCGGGGTTGGGGCTCGCATGCGAGCGCCTGGTGGCCGGGTCTTACCCCATGGGGCCCGGCCGGGCACAGCCCGAAAGAGTGACGTGGGGCCGATCTCCTGTGGGCCCACCACCTGCAGGAGAAACCGTAAGGGGCTGGTGCAATGTGGATTGGGTGGCAGTCGAAGGCGGGAGCCTCGGCGACCCAATCCCCGGACACGGAATCTGGCTCTAGGGACATGGAATGTCACCTCGCTGGGGGGGAAGGAGCCTGAGCTGGTGCGAGAGGTCGAGAGATACCGACTAGATATAGTTGGGCTCACCTCCACGCACGGCTTGGGCTCTGGAACCCAACTCCTTGAGAGAGGCTGGGCTCTCTACTACTCTGGAGTTGCCCGCGGTGAGAGGCGGCGGGCTGGTGTGGGCTTGCTCATAGCCCCCCAGCTCAGCAGCCATGTGTTGGAGTTCACCCCGGTGAACGAGAGGGTCGTTTCCCTACGCCTTCGGGTCGGGGAGAGGTCTCTCACTGTTATTTGTGCTTACGGGCCAAATGGCAGTGTAGAGTACCCGACCTTCTTGGAGTCTCTGGGAGGGGTGCTGGAAAGTGCTCCGACCGGGGACTCCGTCATTCTACTGGGGGACTTCAACGCTCACGTGGGCAGCGACAGTGACACCTGGAGGGGCGTGATTGGGAGGAACGGCCCCCCCGACCTGAACCCGAGTGGTGTTCTGTTATTGGACTTCTGTGCTAGTCACAGTTTGTCCATAATGAACACCATGTTCAAGCATAAGGGTGTCCATCAGTACACATGGCATCAGGACACCCTAGGTCGGAGGTCGATGATCGACTTTGTGGTTGTTTCATCTGACCTCCGGCCGTATGTCTTGGACACTCGGGTAAAGAGAGGGGCGGAGCTGTCAACTGATCACCACCTGGTGGTGAGTTGGATCCGATGGCCGGGGAGGAAGTTGGACAGACTTGGCAGACCCAAACGTACTGTGAGGGTCCGCTGGGAACGTTTGGCAGAGTCTCCGGTCAGAGAGATCTTCAACTCCCACCTCCGGCAGAGCTTCAACCAGATCCCGAGGGAGGTTGGAGACGTTGAGTCTGAGTGGACCATGTTCTCCACCTCCATTGTCGACGCGGCCGCGCGGAGCTGTGGCCGTAAGGTCTCTGGTGCCTGTCGTGGCGGCAATCCCCGAACCCGGTGGTGGACACCGGAAGTAAGGGATGCCGTCAAGCTGAAGAAGGAGTCCTATCGAGCCTGGTTGGCTCGGGGGACTCCGGAGGCAGCTGATAGGTACCGGAGGGCCAAGCGAGCTTCAGCCCGGGTGGTTGCAGAGGCAAAAACTCGGGTCTGGGAAGAGTTCGGTGAGGCCATGGAGAAGGACTATAGGTTGGCCTCGAAGAAATTCTGGCAAACCGTCCGGCGCCTCAGGAAGGGGAAGCAGTGCCCTGCTCACACTGTTTACAGTGAGAGTGGGAATCTGCTGACTTCGACTGGGGACATTCTCGGACGGTGGAAGGAGTACTTCGAGGATCTCCTCAACCCCACCGACATGTCTTCCACTGAGGAAGCAGAGGCAGAGGGCTCAGTTGAGGACTCATCGATCCCCCAAGCTGAGGTCACTGAGGTGGTTGAGAAGCTCCTCAGTGGCAAGGCACCGGGGGTGGATGAGATCCGCCCTGAGTACCTCAAGTCTCTGGATGTTGTGGGGCTGTCTTGGTTGACACGCCTCTGCAACATCGCGTGGCGGCTGGGGACAGTGCCTCTGGACTGGCAGACTGGGGTGGTGGTCCCTCTGTTTAAGAAGGGGGACCGGAGGGTGTGTTCCAACTACAGGGGGATCACACTCCTCAGCCTCCCCGGAAAAGTCTATGCCAGGGTACTGGAGAGGAGAATTCGGCCGATAGTCGAACCTCGGATTCAGGAGGAACAATGTGGGTTTCGTCCCGGTCGTGGAACACTGGACCATCTCTATACCCTCACCAGGTTGCTGGAGGGTTCATGGGAGTTTGCCCAACCAGTCCACATGTGCTTTGTGGATCTGGAGAAGGCATTCGACTGTGTCCCTCGTGGTGATCTGTGGGGGGTGCTCTGGGAGTATGGGGTCCGGGGCCCTCTGCTAAGGGCTATTCGGTCCCTATATGACCGGAGCAGGAGTTTGGTTCGCATTGCCGGCAGTAAGTCAGACTTGTTCCCGGTGCATGTTGGACTCCGGCAGGGCTGCCCTTTGTCACCGGTCCTGTTCATTATTTATATGGACAGGATTTCTAGGCGCAGTCAGGGGCCGGAGGGAGTCCGGTTTGGGGACCACGGGATTTCGTCTCTGCTTTTTGCAGATGATGTTGTCCTGTTGGCTTCTTCAAATCAGGACCTTCAGCGTGCACTGGGACGGTTTGCAGCCGAGTGTGAAGCGGCAGGGATGAGAATCAGCACCTCCAAGTCCGAGGCCATGGTTCTCAGCCGGAAAAGGGTGGCTTGTCCCCTTCGGGTTGGTGGAAAGCTCCTGCCTCAAGTGGAGGAGTTTAAGTATCTTGGGGTCTTGTTCACGAGTGAGGGAAGGATGGAGCGGGAGATCGACAGGCGGATCGGTGTATCTTCTGCAGTGATGCGGTCGATATACCGGTCTGTTGTGGTGAAGAAAGAGCTGAGCCGCAAGGCGAAGCTCTCTATTTACCAGTCGATCTACGTTCCTACCCTTACCTATGGTCATGAGCTTTGGGTCATGACCGAAAGGACAAGATCCCGGATACAGGCGGCCGAAATGAGTTTCCTCCGCAGGGTGGCTGGGCGCTCCCTTAGAGATAGGGTGAGGAGCTCGGTCACTCGGGAGGAGCTCAGAGTAGAGCCGCTGCTCCTCCACATCGAGAGGAGTCAGCTGAGGTGGCTCGGGCATCTGTTCCGGATGCCTCCTGGACGCCTCCCTGGGGAGGTGTTCCGGGCATGTCCAACCGGGAGGAGGCCCCGGGGAAGACCTAGGACACGCTGGAGGGACTATGTCTCTCGGCTGGCCTGGGAACGCCTCGGTATTCCTCCGGAGGAGCTGGAGGAAGTGTCTGGGGAGAGGGAAGTCTGGGTGTCCCTGCTCAGACTGCTGCCCCCGCGACCCGGCCCCGGATAAGCGGTAGAAGATGGATGGAGATGGATGGATGGATGTTTCTATTTGATTCCTGGATTAAAATGTAATATATGTGAGAAGTTTAAAAAATATCAGCTTTTACTATTAGTGTGAAGTCGAGTTATTTACTTACCACCACTGTGAGAAGTATCATGTAAAACAACAGAGAGAAATGTAATGTTAGATAAAATACAATGAGAAAAACTTATGATTTACAGTCAGAACAGCTGATAAACAATCTTCACTCTGTGCTTTCAAAGATGTTCAGCTACAATTTTAACTATTTTTAGTTAAAAAATCTGAGGTAAAAATGTCTCTGATTGTTTCAGTTTAAACTGATAATGAGTCAGTCTCTGATTATTAGCTTCAGTAGATCAGATTGTGTTCACTAATGACTGTTTGTTATAAAACCTTCAGCTTTTTCTCTCTCAGTATCAGTGTGTAGGTCAGATTTCTGTGTCTGTACAACACTAAATGACAAACTAGACACCAGCATGATGAATGTTCTGTTAGAGATCACAGTCTGTTGTGTTCACTACACTATGCTCATGATGCTCAGATATCTATGTGCTATTGCACTCTGAACACACAGCACAGTCTAATCTATTTCATCTGAACAATAAATATATTATTCATGCAGCATCAAGACATCACTAGCACAGAAAAAGTTTATACTCACCAAACAGTTCAGGCTGTGAAAGTAAATAAAACAGTGTGAAGATTTTATGCATGATTACAAATGTGAATTGTTCCATGTGAAAATGTGGAAAGTAACTGTTACTCTGGTTAAAACAGAGCTGATGTGTGTCTTAATAAAAAAGAGGAAAACTAGACAACAATCAGTCATCACACACAGTAAATCTGTATCATGTAGCATTGTGCTAATATACCGCTAGTTCCCCTTAAGGAAGAGAAATATCTTGTGATTTATTGGAAAATCCTATTTTCTGATCTCTGCATGTCTTTACCAATATACAGTATGTCAGTATTTGTGCATTTCCCCCTGTGTATTTTAAATATATAGTGAAATATTTTGTAATATATCTCTGTGCTATTGTAGTAGATAAAGGAATATACAGAATATCAGATTCTCACTTCCTTTAATTATAAACACAGACATTTATCAATGTAAAACCTGAACAGATAACAGAATGATGTTCTTTACTGCTGCCTCGTCTATATACTGGTTACGACAGCATGTGACATGTCGCAGTAGATTAGAGAAGATGCGTGATCTCCTTCTGTTTTTCTCTCTTTAATAAAAATGTACATTAACCATGTTGTATAAGTTTGCACACCCTTTTCTGATTGCTAATTTGGCAGTTTTCAGAATCGACCAATCACGTTCAAAATCTTGTTAAATACCAACTAGAATATACCTGCTGTCAATTAAAATGAATGATGGACACCAAATAAAGTACAGCTGTTCCTGTAGGATTGTTCATTTTAGTAACTGGAAAAGCCATGGGGCTGCAAAGAGCTGACAAAGCAGGTACAGGATCTCATTGTTGAGAAATATCAATTAGGAGAGGGGTACAAACAAATTTCAAGACATAGAATATACCATGGAACACTGGAAAGACAAAAATCAACAAACTCTAAACACTCTAATATTATCCAGAAGACCAGAAACTGGTCATTGAGGCTGTCAAGAAGCCCAATATAAGATTCTTCATATGTCTGAACTACAGGTTAGAGTGACAAGATGGAAGTCTGTTCTGTAAAAAAAATATTCAAGGCTGGCTAAAGTTATCAACAAAATATATCCAATCTCCCAAAACTATGTGGACTAATGTTTTATGGTCTGATGAGACCGAAGTTAAACCTTTTGGCCATAAAAGCAAAGGATATATTTGGCACAAAGAAACCACATCAACAGAAGATCTCCATCCCCACAGTAAAGCATGGAGGTGGCAGCATCATTCTTTGGAGCTGCTTTTCTTCAGCTGGAACTGAGGCTTTAATCAGACTGGACTTAATAATGAATAGCTCCAAATTTGTTCAATTTTTTATCACTAAACTACTGTCATCAAAAGTTATCGTTTTGTATATACATAACTCCTGAATAAAAATTGAAATGTGTTTGGACTGGTTTGTCGATAGCGAGCGCGGAAATACAGGTGATAAGCGGTTTTTTTAAGCGAGTCATTGAGTCGTTCATTCAAACGATTCGTTCAAACGGCCGATTCATCAAGAATGAGACAGGTGTTTTTGAGAGGGTCACTGAAGCTTTGACTCAACCGATTCGTTCAAATCACTGAATCATTCAAAACACGATTGAGTGTTGCTGTGAGACGCGCTATGCTGTGATCTTTGTTTGGATTCATCAGATCTATTTTCGCTGCTAAAATAGACCAAAACAGTCAATATTTCGTCTAAAATGTAAGTGACTTGAACTGTAAAACCCGAGTGTAGGCCTCCTTCTTATTTATTTATGTATTTATTTATTTATTTATTATGTTTGCTGTCTTGTAAACATATCTAAATATGACTGAAAAGATCAGGGCTGTTTTCTTGGTTGTTTTTGTTGTTTAACATCTAGATGCAATTGTTGTACGCCATCTTAACAAACTTCAAGACTATCAAGTTTATTAATGACCAACTTCTAAAAGGAAAATGTTTAGTTGTCTTTGTAAAGAAATGTTCACACGCACGCAGCCACGCACACACAAACATGTTTACATGTAACATTTATGTTGTTAATAAATAACAATAAATTGTTGTTGTAACAGCAATATCTCCAAATTTTGTTTTTCATTGTAAAAATGTCATGATTTGCCAATGCACAGAGAGTACCGCCACCTTTTCCCCCACTTCAAGCACTAATTATAACACAAACTGAACTCTGTGACATCGCCTTGAAGATTCTCCTTCCTTTCGCGTCAACATATTTGTGTGAGGCAGGATTCTCAAAAATGACTGCACTCAAAACGAAATACCACAATCGTGCACAAATCGAGGATGATTTGAGGCTAAGTTTATCAGACATTGAGCCAAGAATTGAGGATCTTTGCAAGGGAAAGCAGGCTCAGGTCTCACATTAACATCACCTACCTGCAAGCTTCTGTAAAAAATGCAGATGAGATGCCTACTATTAGGCCTAGTAATAATAACAATAATAAAGCATAAATTAATGTCAGAGGTCTGGTGCCAATTCCCAATTATAGCAATAGCCTAGTAATGATAATAGGCCTACTGATGATGATAATAATTATAATAATAATAATAATAATAATAATAATAATAATAATAATAATAATAATAATAATAATAAATTATGTAACCTCATATAATGATATAGCAATAACCTAGTAATGATGATAGGCCTTCTACTACTCATAATAACTATCTATCTATCTATCTATCTATCTATCTAGCTAGCTAGCTAGCTAGCTACCTATCTATCTATCTATCTATCTATCTATCTATCTTTAATGAACCTGCTTTGGGGGGCCCCAGCTTGCAAAAGGTTCAGAACCCCTGTGCTAATACACCTAAGATGAAGAGGAATTTCACCTTTCAGCAGGACAACGACCTGAAGCACACCCACAAATCAACAAAGGAATGACTTCACCAAAACAAGCTCAGAGTCCAGATCCAAATCCAATCTAAAATCTGTGGGGTGACCTGAAGAGGGCTGTGCACAGGAGATGCCCAGACAATATGACAGAGTCAGAATGCTTTTACAAGGAAGAAAGGCAAAATATTGCTGAGTCACGATGAGTTAAACTGATAACAACTCTCTTGTTATAACTCTTAATAAAGATTGAATGATGTGATAAAATCTAAAGGTGCTTCAAATAAGTATAAATTTAGGGGTGTGTAAACTTATACAACCAGGTTATTGTACATTTTTATTTTTTTTACCCTAAAATAACTTTAATATATAAGTTGCAATTTCACTATAAAACTGGAAAAGTTTCTGATATGATTTTTCTTGTTTTCATTTATTACACAAAAACCCTGCAATTTCAACAGTGGTGTGTAAACTTTTTATATCTATTACATATTTTTTTGTTTCTATTTGATTCCTGGATTAAAATGTAATATATGTGATAAGTTTATAAAATATCAGCTTTTACTATTAGTGTGAAGTCGAGTTATTTACTTACCTCCTCTGTGAGAAGTATCATGTAAAACAACAGAGAGAAATGTAATGTTAGATAAAATACAATGAGAAAAACTTATGATTTACAGTCAGAACAGCTGATAAACAATCTTCACTCTTTAACTGTTTTAATAAAATAGAACAACAGATAGTGAATCATTATAAATAGCTTATATTAAATAATGAAAGACTTCATGAGGTGTTTTTACTCAGTGCAGTAACACAGATCTGTGATCAGCTGCTGAATAAAACACTCCATATGAAGTGAAAATGCTGAACATCACCATATTTTAACCCCATTTCTATCTGTATCAGGGAAAAATAAAGACAAGTTCTACTGTCTTCCATAAATGTCCATGTCTCCATGTTTCACAGAAGTGCTGCTTTGATTTGGATCATGAACAGTTTTCTTTTCACTTCACACTTTCCTCTTTTCATCACTCTGCTACAGCTTAGTCTTTGTCTCATCTGTCCATCATCTACTTTTTAACAAACTGGAATCTGCTCCTTTGCTCTTGAACTTTATCTGTGTGTTTATCTGTCTATTGGATAAAGACTCTGAGGTCATGCTGGTGGATTTTTGTTCTGTGTCTCAGATCTCTACAGACTTTCACTGAGGTTTATGTTTAATCGTTATACATGGTGTTTATTCATTGTGTAGAAAATATTGGAGTTTCTTTGCTCATTAATCTACAGAACAAACTAACAGACCAATATTACCTGGGGTTTGTGTGGTTTTGGTTCTTATTGCTATAATCACCAGTTTCTACTGGATGTGTTTGATATGTAATTTAATTTCCTCTTTGATATAAAAATGTCTCTGATTGTTTCAGTTTAAACTGATAATGAGTCAGTCTCTGATTATTAGCTTCAGTAGATCAGATTGTGTTCACTAATGACTGTTATAAAACCTTCAGCTTTTTCTCTCAGTATCAGTGTGTAGGTCAGATTTCTGTGTCTGTACAACACTAAATGACAAACTAGACACCAGCATGATGAATGTTCTGTTAGAGATCACAGTCTGTTGTGTTCACTACACTACGCTCATGATGCTCAGATATCTATGTGCTATTGCACTCTGAACACACAGCACAGTCTAATCTATTTCATCTGAACAATAAATATATTATTCATGCAGCATCAAGACATCACTAGCACAGAAAAGGGGTTTATACTCACGTCTCTCAAGAGCCTGTGAAAGTAAATAAAACAGTGTGAAGATTTTATGCATGATTACAAATGTGAATTGTTCCATGTGAAAATGTGGAAAGTAACTGTTACTCTGGTTAAAACACAGCTGATGTGTGTCTTAATAAAAAAGAGGAAAACTAGACAACAATCAGTCATCACACACAGTAAATCTGTATCATGTAGCATTGTGCTAATATACCGCTAGTTCCCCTTAAGGAAGAGAAATATCTTGTGATTTATTGGAAAATCCTATTTTCTGAACTCTGCATTTTGTTAAAAATAAGAATGTAAAGGGAATTGGATTTGTTACTGTGACATAAGTATTAAATGTGAATGTACAAGTTATGTGATAAAGGAAGGAGAACGAGGTCAAAAGAAGTGTTTGTAAACTGGACTAGTTTAGGATTTAGGATAGTTAGGATTTAAATAAACAAGGGCTATGAGTGCTACGGAACTGGGGTCTAAATTGGTATTACAGGCCGGAGGAAAAAAACAGATTTGTATTATTGTATTAATGTCTGAATTATTGTTGTTGGATTTGTGATGTGAATTTGTTTGCACATGGATTTATATCCACCTGCCCCTGACTCTTCATTACAATTAATAAGATCATTTAAGAGTTTGTTTGCTGTAAATGGCATATTGACGCTGTCAACTATTGTCCAATTTCCAAGTGGAATAAATCAACTTATAGATAAAAGGAGAATTCACATTCTTAACTATTATTCTGTCCGTGTGGTTATTTCTGTTGTCTCTCTGCAAACTCTGGCTCAAGAGCGGATGTAGACTTCTGATCTGACCTAAACATTAGGAGGTGTATTCCTCATAATTTGTCTCCTTCATATAAACATGATCTGAAAATCATCTTTATGTTTCTATTTGATTCCTGGATTAAAATGTAATAGATGTGATAAGTTTATAAAATATCAGCTTTTACTATTAGTGTGAAGTCGAGTTATTTACTTACCCTCCCTGTGAGAAGTATCATGTAAAACAACAGAGAGAAATGTAATGTTAGATAAAATACAATGAGAAAAACTTATGATTTACAGTCAGAACAGCTGATAAACAATCTTCACTCTGTGCTTTCAAAGATGTTCAGATACAATTTTAACTATTTTAATAAAATATAACAGATAGTTTATATTAAATAATGAAAGACTTCATGAGGTGTTTTTACTCAGTGCAGTAACACAGATCTGTGATCAGCTGCTGAATAAAACACTCCATATGAAGTGAAAATGCTGAACATCACCATATTTTAACCCCATTTCTATCTGTATCAGGGAAAAATAAAGACAAGTTCTACTGTCTTCCATAAATGTCCATGTCTCCATGTTTCACAGAAGTGCTGCTTTGATTTGGATCATGAACAGTTTTCTTTTCACTTCACACTTTCCTCTTTTCATCACTCTGCTACAGCTTAGTCTTTGTCTCATCTGTCCATCATCTACTTTTTAACAAACTGGAATCTGCTCCTTTGCTCTTGAACTTTATCTGTGTGTTTATCTGTCTATTGGATAAAGACTCTGAGGTCATGCTGGTGGATTTTTGTTCTGTGTCTCAGATCTCTACAGACTTTCACTGAGGTTTATGTTTAATCGTTATACATGGTGTTTATTCATCACTAGCACAGAAAAAGGGTTTATACTTACGCATGTCTTCAATCTGTGAAAGTAAATAAAACAGTGTGAAGATTTTATGCATGATTACAAATGTGAATTGTTCCATGTGAAAATGTGGAAAGTAACTGTTACTCTGGTTAAAACACAGCTGATGTGTGTCTTAATAAAAAAGAGGAAAACTAGACAATAATCAGTCATCACACACAGTAAATCTGTATCATGTAGCATTGTGCTAATATACCGCTAGTTCCCCTAAAGGAAGAGAAATATCTTGTGATTTATTGGAAAATCCTATTTTCTGATCTCTGCATGTCTTTACCAATATACAGTATGTCAGTATTTGTACATTTCCCCCTGTGTATTTTAAATATATAGTGAAATATTTTGTAATATATCTCTGTGCTATTGTAGTAGATAAAGGAATGTACAGAATATCAGATTCTCACTTCCTTTAATTATAAACACAGACATTTATCAATGTAAAACCTGAACAGATAACAGAATGATGTTCTTTACTGCTGCCTCGTCTATATACTGGTTACGACAGCATGTGACATGTCGCAGTAGATTAGAGAAGATGCGTGATCTCCTTCTGTTTTTCTCTCTTTAATAAAAATGTACATTAACCATGTTGTATAAGTTTGCACACCCTTTTCTGATTGCTAATTTGGCAGTTTTCAGAATCGACCAATCACGTTCAAAATCTTGTTAAATACCAACTAGAATATACCTGCTGTCAATTAAAGTGAATGATGGACACCAAATAAAGTACAGCTGTTCCTGTAGGATTGTTCATTTTAGTAACTGGAAAAGCCATGGGGCTGCAAAGAGCTGACAAAGCAGGTACAGGATCTCATTGTTGAGAAATATCAATTAGGAGAGGGTTAGAAACAAATTTCAAGACATAGAATATACCATGGAACACTGGAAAGACAAAAATCAACACCCTCTAAACCCTCTAATATTATTCAGAAGACCAGAAACTGGTCAGGGAGGCTGTCAAGAAGCCCAATATATAAGATTCTTCATATGTCTGAACTACAGGTTAGAGTGACAAGATGGAAGTCTGTTTTGTAAAAAAAATATTCAAGGCTGGCTAAAGTTATCAACAAAATATATCCAATCTCCCAAAACTATGTGGACTAATGTTTTATGGTCTGATGAGACCGAGGTTAAACCTTTTGGCCATAAAAGCAAAGGATATATTTGGCACAAAGAAACCACATCAACAGACGATCTCCATCCCCACAGTGAAGCATGGAGGTGGCAGCATCATTCTTTGAGACGCGCTATGCTGTGATCTTTGTTTGGATTCATCAGATCTATTTTCGCTGCTAAAATAGACCAAAACAGTCAATATTTCGTCTAAAATGTAAGTGACTTGAACTGTAAAACCCGAGTGTAGGCCTACTTCTTATTTATTTATTTATTATGTTTGCTGTCTTGTAAACATATCTAAATATGACTGAAAAGACAAGATCAGGGCTGTTTTCTTGGTTGTTTTTGTTGTTTAACATCTAGATGCAATTGTTGTACGCCATCTTAACAAACTTCAAGACTATCAAGTTTATTAATGACCAACTTCTAAAAGGAAAATGTTTAGTTGTCTTTGTAAAGAAATGTTCACACGCACGCAGCCACGCACACACAAACATGTTTACATGTAACATTTATGTTGTTAATAAATAACAATAAATTGTTGTTGTAACAGCAATATCTCCAAATTTTGTTTTTCATTGTAAAAATGTCATGATTTGCCAATGCACAGAGAGTACCGCCACCTTTTCCCCCACTTCAAGCACTAATTATAACACAAACTGAACTCTGTGACATCGCCTTGAAGATTCTCCTTCCTTTCGCGTCAACATATTTGTGTGAGGCAGGATTCTCAAAAATGACTGCACTCAAAACGAAATACCACAATCATGATTTGAGGCTAAGTTTATCAGACATTGAGCCAAGAATTGAGGATCTTTGCAAGGGAAAGCAGGCACAGGTCTCACATTAACATCACCTACCTGCAAGCTTCTGTAAAAAATGCAGATGATATGCCTACTATTAGGCCTAGTAATTGGATCCACTCCCTTCCACTTTGCTCCAGACCATCTCGCAAGACCTTCTGCCCTTCATTACAACTATCACCAATAGATCCATAGCATCTGGTCAGGTACCAACTACCTTCAAGAGAGCAAGGGTTATTCCCATCCTGAAGAAACCTGCTCTGGATCCATCAGACATCAGTAACTACAGACCGGTATCACTTCTCTAGTTTCTTTCTTTTCACATGGGTTCTCTTACCACTGCTATGCTGATGATACACAACTTATCTTCTCTTTCCCACCCGCAGATGCCACAGCTTCTGACCGGATCTCTGCATGTCTGGCAGAAATTTCATCATGGATGACTGCTCATCAGTTAAAGCTTAATCCTAGCAAAACTGAGCTGCTCTTCATCCCAGGTGATTCATCCCCAGGTCATGATCTTGCTATATCCTTGCACAACGATCTGATCTCCCCTTCTGAGTCACTGGCTATTTTCAAGCGGCGGTTGAAGACCTACTTATTCAGGAAACACTTCAACTAGCACTTCTTTCATTATCTTTTGCATTTTAAAAAAAACAAAAAAAAAAAAACACACCTTTGACACTTTCATTGTAACTTTGAACAAATGTTTTAAACTCATGGTATCTTAAGTATGTAACTTAGTGAGCCAGCATTAATGTATTCAATGTTAGAGATTTAAGCACTTATGTACGTCGCTCTGGATAAGGGCGTCTGCCAAATGCTGTAAATGTAAATGTAAATGTAATAATAACAATAATAAAGCATAAATTAATGTCAGAGGTCTGGTGCCAATTCCCAATTATAGCAATAGCCTAGTAATGATAATAGGCCTACTGATGATGATAATAATAATAATAATAATAATAATAATAATAATAATAATAATAATAATAATAATAAATTATGTAACCTCATATAATGATATAGCAATAACCTAGTAATGATGATAGGCCTACTACTACTCATAATAACATCTATCTATCTATCTATCTATCTATCTATCTATCTATCTATTTATCTATCTATCTATCTATCTATCTATCTTTGCAAGGTGGTGTGTGTGTGTGGGGGGGGGGCTGTAATAAACCTGCTTTGGGGGGCCCCAGGTTGCAAAAGGTTCAGAACCCCTGTGCTAAAACACCTAAGATGAAGAGGAATTTCACCTTTCAGCAGGACAACGACCTGAAGCACAAACACAAATCAACAAAGGAATGACTTCACCAAAACAAGCTCAGAGTCCAGATCCAAATCCAATCAAAAATCTGTGGGGTGACCTGAAGAGGGCTGTGCACAGGAGAGGCCCAGACAATATGACAGAGTCAGAATGCTTTTACAAGGAAGAAAGGCAAAATATTGCTGAGTCACGATGAGTTAAACTGATAAAAACTCTCTTGTTATAACTCTTAAAAAGGATTGAATGATGTGATAAAATATAAAGGTGCTTCAAATAAGTATAAATTTAGGGGTGTGTCAATTTATACAACTGGGTTATTGTACATTTTTATTTTTATTACCCTAAAATAACTTTAATATATAAGTTCACTATAATTTCAAATTAATTTATAAATAAAAGAATAAAATTATTAATAAAATAATTTATAATTTCAAATAAATTTCACTATAAAACTGGAAAAGTTTCTGATATGATTTTTCTTGTTTTCATTTATTACAGAAAAACCCTGCAATTTCAACAGTGGTGTGTAAACTTTTTATATCTATTACTTATTTTTTTTGTTTCTATTTGATTCCTGGATTAAAATGTAATATATGTGATAAGTTTATAAAATATCAGCTTTTACTATTAGTGTGAAGTCGAGTTATTTACTTACCGCTGTGAGAAGTATCATGTAAAACAACAGAGAGAAATGTAATGTTATATAAAATACAATGAGAAAAACTTATGATTTACAGTCAGAACAGCTGATAAACAATCTTCACTCTGTGCTTTCAAAGATGTTCAGCTACAATTTTAACTATTTTAATAAAATAGAACAACAGATAGTGAATCATTATGTCAGAAAACTGAGGTGTCGTCATGTATTAAAACCCAGATCCAATCACAGGGAAGCTAAAAACACTGCATCAGTTACCTCAAAGTTAATCCAGTGTTAGTAATAAAAATGTAACATGTTAAACTGCACTGTTATAATGTTCACAGGAATATTAATATTATCGTAATCATTATCATAATATTGGTAGGAAAAAGTTTTAGAGCTTTGACTCATGAATTACTGATTTGAGCTGCAGTACGTTACTCATCTGAATGAAGAAGTTCTCTCTTATTCTCCACTCATTCTGTCAGTGCAGTTCATTTAAAAACTAGTGACTGGTTAACTTTAACAAGCTACTGCTAGTGTTATCTAAAATCATACACGCAATAAATTAGTATGAATCTGAGTTAGTGTTAGCTGCCTTAGTCAACCTCATCAACACTGTCCTGTTAATTATCACCATATAAATCTTATAAAACACATTTATTGTAGGGAAAATATGGAGGAGATATTAAGATGAACTGAGCTAATAAACATGACTGTGGAGCTGTAAATTAAATAAAAGTTTGGATCATGTTCCATTCACTAACAAGGGAACTTGAGGAGTTAATAATTGTACTGCAGACAGCCACTAGAGGGCGTCAGAGGCATTTTGGCTTCACATTATTTTTTTATGGGATTCAGCTTGTGTGTTCTGTACATGTGAGATTGAATAATGTAATAAAATGTTGTACAGAAAACACAGCTCGTGTTAGAGATTTTAATCTGTTTAAAGTAATAGTGAGTGTGTTTGTGTGATATCGATTCTTCCCTGATTAATACTTCCTATTTTAAAATATAGTGATAAATGATTTAATCATTCAGAAGCACTAACCTGGAGCTCTGAGCACTAAGATAGATTTGAATCAGATCACATGTAACATGTATATAAATGAAAAGAGCCCATTTTAAGACACACAGAAACAGTTCATTAGGAATCTGCAGTCTGGCTGAATTCATTCATACTGGTAAAAATCTTTGTGTGTAAACAAGACTAATGAAAGATGAGAGTCTACATTGTAGTGGGAGTCGTTCAGTTTCTCATTTCATGTTATTAACACAGTTATAAGGACAATGCAGTTTGTGTTCTCCAGGTCTGTACCTTACTGTGCTAGTTTTAAAACAAATCATGTTGGAAAAGTCCAACACTACAACCTGTAACTCCTGATATTAGTCTCCACTCTGAATTTACAGACTTACAGAAGTAGAGAAATACAAACACAGCATGTTAGCAGGAGCTAAGCTGACTACATGACGAGCTAATCTGTGTTCTCTGGACTGTTATACATCTCACATTAGCCACTAGACAGATATACTTACACCAAAAGTCTTAATCATCAGCCAGACTGTTTTATTCCTCTACCTTTAACCTAAATGTGTGTAGTTTGGTTCTCAGTGCTGTATTTGACAGTGATGTAGTCTGATCTACTGGATAAAAAGAAATTGTTATAATTTAAATGTTACATTTAGTGTGTAATTAAATTTCCTCTCTGATGTAAAAAATATGTCTTTGTTTTAGTTTAAACTGATATTCAGTAAATCTCTGATTAATAGATAAATAAAGTTAGATAAATAAATCCCTAGTTACTTCATATTTGTACAAGCTGCTGCTTTTAAGCCCTTGTGCAGGTGTGTAGAAGAGTGAAAAATAGAGTTACTGTTAATTCAACTCAGATGATCTTCACTCCACATTAGCAGCCTGTATACTGAATCTCACACTGAATACTGAGTGTGTTTATGTACTGAGATGAGAAGCACAGATGATGATGTGGAGTTTATACATTGTGGAGATCAGGAACACTTACCCATCTCTACTATAATCTCCTCTGTTCTGTCTCTCAATTATAATGATAAATTCGTTTCTTGAAATATAAGTTTCTGTAGATTCAGACTAATAAAAACCTAAACACAAACACACACACACACACACACACACACACACACACACACACACACAGAGAGAGAGAGAGAGAGAGAGAGAGAGAGAGAGAGAGAGAGAGAGAGTCCTCATGTTTAACACAAATACTGTACATGATAAGAAGGTAAGGAATTACACACAATTGGATTAGTTTGAGATTAGCTTGTACTTTAGCATGATGCTAACTCCTCTTACCTTTCCTGTTCCTCATATAAACACATCTGATACTTTAACTGAAGTGTTTCCACATTTCAGAGCGCCACATATTCGGTATTTAACTCATTAGGGTTTAAACACCGTGTTTAAAATGTCCCCTGTCTACATATACACATATATTCCTCCTGTATCAGTCCGTTACAGCAGGAAGTGTAATGGCGCAGTGACTCTGTCTGAGAGTCGAAAACTATTTTCACTTTCACCTTCTTTACAGAGAACTGAGACAAAGCCCCGCCCCTTCGCCTCTGATAACCACGCCCCCTGGGTTCAGCCTTATTAGGTCTTATTATATACATGTATAATAATAATAATAATAATAATAATAATAATAATAATAATAATAATAATAATAATAATAATGTTGATAATAATAATAATCATGATAATAAAAAAAACAAAAAATAGAGTTACGGTCTAAAGACGGTTTAGAGTGATGATGTAGACCTTCCTTGTACCCTGAGATGATTTTAAATCAAGAATACGCATAAATGATTTGTACAATACCTTATTGATAGTCTGATTTTTCTAAATGTTGTAAAATGTTTCTTGTGTAATTTGGTCCATTTCATTAGCGTGGCATGTGGTTATCTATGTGGTTATTATATAATTAGATATAATTAGATATAATTAGATCATTTGCAATCAATGCTAAGCATCAGGAAGAAATTCAGGCTTCCACACCACACAATAAGACCAGTCATTAACAGTTTTTATTTCTTTTCTAATACAATTTAGTAACTCCAGTTATGAACAGAATACAATGTGCATGTGAACATTGTGAGTAGTAGGTTTTATTAAAAAAACAATGTGTCACAGCTCCTTAACTTAGCTCACCATGCACATTTTGAATGAATGCTTGTTTAAAGTTTAAGCATTCCTTTAATGAGGTTTGACCTTAAAAATTAGATAAAAATTCTAATGTTCCTTTCCTTTGATTTCAAACCTTATTCCTGGGAAACCCTGATAATGTGAACTGATTTTTTTATCCAAAATTATTCCAATTTAAATATTGTCAAAATTGAGTAGTTCACTAACAGACTATGAACATTAAGTCAGTTAACGTGTTTAATATCCAGATTTGAAAAAATCAAGCAGTTCTGCATGAGGCCCAAACCCTGATTTGTAACAAAACACAGTCATGGAACAAAAAAAAAGAACCAACACCAACAGAAAATCAAATAATGTTTTATAAAACCAAACCAAACCATAAAATATACTGAAGATCTTCAAACACATTCAGGAATTCAGGATGGGGTGTTAATGACTCCAGGAAGAACAGTCCAGTCCAAAAAAAAATCAGTAGTTACATGATTGATGATTGATGTTTTTGTCGTTACGGTTACGGGTTATTTTAGCCATGTCTGGATAAAGAAAAATGTCTCAAGTCTACTTTACTTTTGGCTGCTCTTAAGTGTTTTTACTTGTAAACGATGATTTGGATGCTATCGAGTCAATTAGCATTTACTATTTGGTGAGGATTCAGAGTACCGAGTGATAAAGATCTGATCTCGTCATCTTAACTGCTTAGACTTACATGGATGACCGGTGGAGTTGAGTGAAAGATCTGTTTAGCCAAGAAGCAAGTGCAGATCCGGGTTCTCCTCTGGTTATACGGGCAAGAACTATTGTGACTCCTGGGTGGTGACCAGGTTGGTATCCACGACTTTGCATCATTTCCAGAGAAGGTACCAAATTAGGACAGTAAGCCTAGATGGGTAGTGGTTGTGGCTGAAGGGTGTTATATGTGAATATGTCAAACATTGCTTGGATTCTGTAGCAATCAAATGTCACATCTTTTAAAAAATAATATGTAGACAACACTGAAGACCTGAACTGAAGAACCTTTAAGATTATTAGCAAGATTTATTAGTTCAACTTATAATGCTAATGCACTCTGGATGCTTATTCGAGATGATCCATCTGTTCAATTAACGTTCTGAGAGAAAACAAAACCTCACAGCAGGATCAAGGCATATGTGTCTCGTGTTACACTGATTTAATTAGAATCAAATACATTGTTGGAAAAAAATGTTCCATAAAAACAAAAAAAAAAAAACTATACTGAAGAAGAAAATGTGTGTTAAACTGATTTAAACACTTTCAGCCCTGTGTGAAATCCCAAGGTGTGATTTCCAGCAAAACCTGCCAGTGGAGATGGGAACAGGCTTGAAATTTAGTAGACAAAGATGACTTGCTTGTGCCCCCCTTATACTGTAGATTCAGGTTACGTGTGGTTGTGTCAAGATCTCAATATATCGATGAGAACTCCTTCAATAGAACATCCTGACTCAGGGTGTTGAGAGAAGCGTTCTTCCTCACGTTCAGACTGATGGAGTGTACCAACTCCTTGAAGAATGCTGTTTCTTTGGGTTGCTCCGAATAGCGCTCGAATTGGTCCAAACCATCCTGCAGCTTCACCCTCAACTATTGGAAGAAAAAGGACTATCTGGATGTACTTTAGATTTACTTCAGTTTACTCTATATGAGCTGAAGAAAGCGCTTGCAGGGGTTAACCAAACTTCAGGAAGAGATGATATTCGTTATGAGATGGTAAAACATCTATCAGAGACATCATTAAGTATAATCTTAAGTATTTTAATAAGGTGTGGGAGTCAGAGAAGTTACCAGCTGACTGGAAGCATGCTACCAATAGCAAAGCCAGGCAAGGAGCATACACAACCAAATAATTACAGGCCCATTGCATTAACTTCAAACATTTGCAAACTAATGGAATGTATGGTAATGAGCAGATTGATGTATATCATTGAGAAGAATAAAATTCTCACCATATCAAAGTGGTTTCCGGAAAGGGCAAAACACAATGGACTCTGTGCTCTGTTTGGAAGCTGAAATAAGAAAGGCACAAGTAAATAAGGAAGTAGGAGTATTTTTGACGTTGAAAAAGCTTACAACATGATATGGAAAGAGGGACTTTTAATAAAATTGGAAAAAATGGAAATAAAAGGAAGAACATATAGTTGGATCAAGAATTTCTTGTTTAAAAGAACTATACAAGTTAGGGTGGGGTCTGAATTGTCTCAGATATATCAAATAGAGAATGAAACACCTCAAGTGTTAGCAGTCCTATTGTGTTAAATCTAATGATCAATGATATTTTTAATCAGATAGACACGGGGATAGGATGGTCTTTGTATGCAGATGACAGCGCACTGTGGAAAAGGGGCCGCAATGTGGGGCATGTGGAGAAGTGTACTGTATGCAGAACGCTGTTAAAAAAGTAGAAAACTGGGCTAATGAATGGGGTTTCCATTTCTCTGTAGCAAAAACTCAGGTGACCTGTTTTACAAAAAGAAAAATCAATCGTATAATGAATATTAAAATGTATGATCAGCAATTGGAGCAAGTGTCAGTAATTAGATTGTGGATGGATTCAAAATTTAATTTTAGAGTTCATATTCAGAAAATGGTAGACAAAAGTAAAAAAGCGATAAATGTAATGAGGTGTTTATCAGGAGTTGAATGGCGGTATGTCGTCAGTCTCTTAAAAGGATTTACTGTGCACTGATAAGAGCAGCTATTGACTATGGCAGTATGGTGTATAGTTCTGCATCTAAAACACACCTGTTAGAGATCGAGGCAATTCAATCACAAGCTATGCAGATATGTTGTGGAGCAATAAGAACATCTCCAATAACAGCAGTACATGTAGAGATGGGTGAAATGCTTCAAGAAATCCGAAGGCTCAAATTATTAATGGTTAGAGAGTCTGACTCGTAATCCTAAGGTTGTGGGTTCAAGTCTCAGGCCGGCCACAACTGAGGTGCCCTTGAGCAAGGCACCGAACCCCCCAACTGCTCCCCGGGTGTCGCAGCATAAATGGCTGCCCACTGCTCTGGGTGTGTGTTCATGGTGTGTGTGTTCACTGCTGTGTGTGCACTTTGGATGGGTTAAATGCAGAGAACGAATTCTGAGTATGGGTCACTGTACTTAGCCGTATGTCACGTCACTAAAGATGAGATATTGGATCAATATAAAGGGCCACTTGGATAGTCATCCAGTTAAGAAAGTTTTGAAGAATTGCTGGGAATATGAGTATAAAAAACTATCAAGCTTTGGATGGACTGCAAATGAGGAAGCACAGAATATGGGAATTAGTGACATCAATATTGCTCCTTCCGTGGCAACTTCAGCAATTCCTCCTTGGCTTTTCCCTATGCCAGTAGTTGACATTCAGTTATATAAAGAAAAACATAAAGAAAGAAATATGTTAACAAATATAGCAGTGCGACAATACATTGAACAATCATATTATAGCATATTACAAATATACATGGATGGCTCTAAAGATCCTGAACCTGGAGAAACAGCATCAGCAGTATATATTCCCCAATTCAAAGTCAAAATTTACAAACGAATTTCAGATCATGTATCTGTTTTTACTGCAGAGATAATAGCAATATTTCTAGCACTCTAGTGCATAGGTCACTAACAGGCGGACCGCGGTCCGGGTCCGGACCCAGAAGCTGTCCAATATGGACCCGGACCTACAGCCAAAACAAAAGGTTATGATTTAAAACTTGACGAAGCGCTTCTATTTTATACGGCACAGCTTTTGCAATCTTTACGGTAGTGGTAGTGGAAACGCACAGACCAATTGCATGCGAGTTAAACCATCCCACGTGATACCACTCAGCCAATCAAGTCTGTGCATTCCTGAAGTAAACACTGCGACTCAACACTGCAAGACAGATGAGAGAGAATTAGAGTAAAGTTACACATGAGAGAAAGATAGCGATACATGTAGAAAACAAAGGGAGAGAAACAGACGAGTGTGACGGAGAAAGGGAGAGAAACAGTCGAGTGAGACAGCGTCCCTGAGACAGCTTTCCCAGGTCTGAGGAAAGTAGCCCTATACATCCTGACCATGTTTGGCTCTACATACAACTTCGAGGCAGCTTTCTCTACAATGAATATAATCCAATCTAAATATGGTTCCAGGGTCACTAATGAGCACCTCCACATGTGTATGAGAGCGGCCCTGACTCCATTCAAGCCCAGGTTTAACATCCTGCCAAGCCAAGCTAGAGCTCAGTTCTCTCACTGAGCAAAAAGTGGGGGTGTGGGATATAAAATATAATAATAATTTTATTAATAGTTAATAATTTTCTCTTATTTTGAAATGTTTCCCTACTTTTATTTATTAAATGAGAGAACGTTATTCATATCTACAGTCATACATTTGTTCAGTTCAATGTTACGTGACAATAAATATTGTCAAGCTTTTTGAATTGTACTGAATTTATTTGATTTGACAGTCAGGTATTGATTGCTTGCAGATGTTGATACAACTACTAGGCTACTTAAATATATATCACACTAACTAGTTAGACATTATGATCTTCCGGACTTTTGCTTCAAGAAACTTTCTCCTACTGGACCTCTTTAAATTTTAGTTGAATACCTCTGCTCTAGTGGATAGAAGAAGTACAGCCAACAAGAACAGTATTTGTACAGACTCCCTTTTCGGTTTTAAATAGCTTATTAAGTGGAATATCAACAGCGATGCAAGATATGATAATTGATGTGATGCAGAGTCTATTTAGAATAAGACGATCTGGAATTATGGTAAATTTCCTGTGGATACCATCATATATGGGTGTGAAAGGAAATGAGGATAAAGATTGATGTTAATAAATGTGTCCAAGTCCAATTTTTGTCATGACCTGTTTATCAAATAAAAATACATTTTTAGTGTAAGTATTTTGGTGTGTTCTTAACACAACATGCCCCTGTCTATCACTGACAACAAGCACTTCGTTCACTTTCTATCCATTATGGACACAAAATATACTGCAGTGAGCCGCAGAACCACCACCTCAAGACTTGACACTGTGGTGTCTGAGAGACAATCAAAACTAATAAGTGAAATGGCCACAGTTATAAATCTGTCTGTCACTGTGGACATCTGGTCAGACAGAAGAATGAGAGGCTACCTTGGCTTCACCACTCACTGGATGAACACTGCAACAGATGCTATAACGTTGAAATTATACCACCTCAGCAGTTCCACAGACTGATCACCACCATGCCACACCGAATTGAGGCAGAAATTAACGCAAAAGCCCCTACCAAGTGTTGAGTACATATACAGTAAATGAACATACTTTCCAGATGGCCAACAATTCACTAAAAATGTTTTTTTATTAGTCTTATGAAGTATTGTAATTTTTGGAGAATTGGTGGGTTTTTGTTAAATGTGAGCCAAAATCACCACAATTAAAAGAACTAAAGACTTAAACTACTTCAGTCTGTGTGTACTAAATTTATATAATACATGAGTTTCACTATGAGTTGAATTTCTGAAATAAATTAACTTTTCCATGACATTCTAATTTATTGAGATGCACCTGTATTGCTGTATTATATAGACAGTAAAAAAACAAAAACACTATGCTTAATTCTAAGAGAAAAAGAGCAACTGAAAAATGGTCAGATTTATTACAAACAAAATCATTAAGACATTTCAAGTGGAAATTTGAGGGAAAGTACATGATGACTATGAGTAGTAGTATAGTTAAAAAATTAACATCAAATATTAGTAATTGTTTTCTTTTTTTCAACTTGTGGTATATAAACAGGTTTAAACAAGATACTAAATATAAATCATCGTATAGTTAGTTTAGTTATTGTACAGCCTTTAATAAAAAATAAAATAATAAAAATAAAAATAATGAAAGCACAAGGCAACAGTTTAGAAAAATGACAAAAAAAACTGAAAAACTATTTACACTAATTACAGCCATTAATCTTTTTGGATAAGTTTTAGATGGTGTACTGTATCTACATTTGACCAGTCCTTTCCTCTCTGTCCAGGATGGTGTTTCCTGTTGCATTCTTCCCAGACCTCATCCGCCTAGGCAGCACCAGTGTCATGTTAGTTCCCATGTTAGTTTCACTGTGACGGACAGAAGAAATGTCATTAATCCTCCCCAGCAACAATGCCAAACTCACAATAGGGTAAATGTTTTTCTGTCACACTGCTCAGGATCAATACATATTTAGCAGATTTTTCATTATTACATATTTGATATTTTTTCATTACTTTTTATTGCCTATGTTCTTTATCAGCTCTACGATATTGATATTTACACTGTCATCAAATTCAAAATTTATTCGCCTAAATCTGCTTCTTTTTTCACCACTGTCTTATACATTATAACTTACCTTACACTGTTTAATTTACACTTCCTAACAACAGCTAAATAGTAGTATTATTACGTTTTATTGCAGTATATTTCATGTACTTACATATACTGTATTAAGTGAATATTTACTATCTGGAATTATTGACCTTATGAGACACATTTGCTTTTAAATTACAAGTTACTCACATGGCGGATTCAAAAATCTGTTGCTTCTCCTGATTGGTCCTGCTGGGTCTCTTCACTCACTAGAAAACATAAGATCCAATCAGAATGAGAGACATTCTTCATAAGGAAGAGTTAGATGAGATCATAAAGGTATGATACATAAATAATAATTTTCACTGTTTAATTTACACTTAAAACAAATGCATTTAAAGATATGACAAGTTGCACCACTGAGAATCATTAAGATAAATTTCATGTACTTTAACATTTTATCAAGTAGATATTTACCATCTGAAAGTACTTACTGAGAATAATCTGTTTAATTTTTAAATTAAATTACTCTTATTCTCCACTCATTCTGTCAGTGCAGTTAATTTAAAAACTAGTGACTGGTTAACCTTAACAAGCTACTGCTAGTGTTATCTAAAATCATACACACAATAAATTAGTATGAATCTGAGTTAGTGTTAGCTGCCTTAGTCAACCTCATCAACACTGTCCTGTTAATCATCACCATATAAATCTTATAAAACACATTTATTGTAGGAAAAATATGGAGAAGATATTAAGATGAACTGAGCTTATAAACATGACTGTGACATTTGTAATTTGTACAATGCAAACATTGCAAAAACACTTTATTACTACATGTAGTCAAAACTAAATTTCAATTATTGTAAATAAGTAATTATTATTATTGCTGATGTAGTATATTTTTCCTCAAATACAGGTGGTTAGGGTTGAAATTCAGGTTATAGCTCTCCAGGTGCTCAAAGTGTTGAGGATAAATGAAAACATATATTTTACCTGAATTAAGGAAATCAACCAGAAAGGTTGTAGCTTGTCATATTCTTTACTGTGAGTAAGTTGCTGTGTGACATTTAAAGAGATTAACCTTAGTCTGGGGCGCCCCCTGCTGGGTAATGCTATATAAGCTATATATTGTAATTATTTAAAGGTGGTGTGTACGATGTTTGAAAGCCAATGTTGATATTTGAAATCACAAAAAAAAAATAATAAACACGCCCCTAACCGAAATGGGTCCCATCCCTGTATTGATAGCTCCGCCCACGCATACATAAACACATATGTAACCCAGGCAACTAATGGAAAGAAATGTGTCTTTATCATAGCTGAAGTGAAGAACAATACGATTGCAGATAAACAAACAAGCAAAAATGACACAAGCATAATCATGCAAAGAAGGGCATATATTAGTTCTATGAAACAAAGCAAAACCAACATTACTCACCTATCAAGAAGGAAAAAAGCAACCTCTGTGTCCCATCTCAGGCCTTCCCGCTCCTTCAGTTCTCTCCAGCCCTGGAAAGCTGATCCTATATTAACATGCGTCCTACTTCTTGCCTTATCGTAAGCCTTTCTTCGCTTTCTGCAGTAAGCTTTCTGCTAGTTAACTGAGGTAATTTGTTAGCTAGTTGGTGAACGACACTCATAGATATCTACACCTAGATGTCGCTTTGGGGTTCTAAAAATGCGCCATCTTGGAACAGGGGTCTTTTACTTCAAATTCATGGACGATGCCGGACTTCTGTGCTGCGTTTAGATGTTCAAATGAACGAAATCTAAAAACCAGACAGCAAGGGATTACGTTACACGAGTGAGAATGTGTTTTATGATATTGAATGTTACGAAATTATATTTCTTGTTACGTTGGTTTGTTTCAGTCCTTGGTTAACGACCACAGCTAATCCATGCTAGTTACCCATTAGTTTTTGACAGTTAGGAAAACAGACAATGTTTGTAGATTCCAAAGCTCTTAATAAGGACATTAAAAATTGACCTATGCTTTTTTGCTTTTAGGTGAAGACCCAACTTTATGTATGTTTTGTAAGATTTCCTTATCTGTCAAACATATTTTATTAGATTGTCCTGGACTTAACACAAGTAGAATGCTCTTTTATCAAGTTACTTCACTTAAGGACATTTAATGACATTATGCCTGAAAATGTTTTGGATTTTTTATCGTATGTTAATTAAAAATAAATTGTATAATATGACTTGTTTGTATATTTGTTTTGTTTTTATTGTGTTTATATTTTATGTGTTTTTGTAATTGAATTTTTGCCATGAAAATAGCTTTGATTGCTGACATGGTATTAAATAAAATAATTAGAATCTGTTTGTAGATTATCAAGTGATAAACAGCATTATAGCATTATATTTTGAAAAAGTAGATTATCTTAATATCAAAACGTTACATTTTCTCTGGACTCAATGATAAATGCACGTCTGACCGTTGGAACAAACCAAAAAAAACAAACTATAAAATCGCATTCATGACGATTCATGGTGATTTTATTTCCGTTAGACCTTTGCCTACATTGACGCTGATGCATTAAAGAGGAGGGGGTCCCCTGTTCCAAGATGGCGGCTCTATTGACGCATTCGTTCCAATGAACTGCCGTAGCCAAGGGCGACATCTAGTGTAGATTTCTATGAACTGCACTGAGGTAATTTTACTTTTAGAAATGTGTGTTGAACATTTTTTCAAAAAGATTTTGATACGATAGGTTAAATAAAAGTTATATTGATATTGACAGACTGAAAAAAAGCGATCAAATCAACAACTTTCTTGCCTTATTCATCTCTGCAGTTTTCCCTGAGGAAAAAAAAACAACTGATTCGGTTCTTTGAGTCAGCTCTTGCAATCGCCGTTTTGAGTTATACGCTGGGAGTCGACTCACAGTGTCGTTTAGTGATCGGACCGCCGAAAATTAACGGTTGAGTTTGTTTTTGAAAGGAAGTAAGCGGGTCTAGTTACAGTGAGAATTGAAGCCGTTTATAAAGCGTAACTTACCTTTTTTATTGGTTGCTTTGAACAGGAATTGAAGTAAAGCTAAATTTGTAAAACGGCTTTATGCATGAGGTATTTAGAAAAACTCACAAAACACTTAATTTCTAGCTTTTTGCTATACACCATTGTGTATTGAGAAAAAGTATGTCGTGTGTGTAGGTGATGGATGACACTAGGGTGAGCTCCATGTCCGAGTGGCTAAATTCTGATATTTTCATCATATTTGTGGTTTTCCTGCTGCTCACAATTATTGCCATCGTTGCTGTCTGTTGCATCTTAAGACGTCGTCATACACACGAGTACTGTCTCACACACATACACACGTTTACACATACACATGCCAACCTGACACACACTCACTTGATTGCCGCTTGTTTTTCTCTCATGTTCTATCTCTCAGGAAAATGGCAGAAGTTGAGATCATTCCACCTGCCAATTCAAGTCCAAACAATAATCCTAGATTCACCTTGAGGATCCTAACAGAACAGAAACATGCCTCAGAGATCATTCAGATGTTAACAGGACAAATTCGCTCTATAGATGCTGTGTGCACCACTGACCCTGGTGTCTCTGATGTACATGCTGAGGTTATCGAGATTTCTCAAGATCAGTCTCAGATACACACTTTGGCTTCGTGTCACACCGAAACAGACAGCACACTCCACACTGCACAGCAGGCCACCTCTCTTAACTTGCAAACTACCACTGTTATTATACATCCTGTGCCTGATACAGTTAGCTTAACTGGGGTTACTGATGAGGATGATAGTTATGATGAATGTACCGATGAAACACAGCTGTAATATCCAGCTTTATCATAAGAGACTTCGTACAAGGCAATGAATGTAAATGTTGTACTGTTAAAATGTTTTTTCTTTGTCTTGTGTTTTGTGTACAGAAAACAGATTTATTTATGGAGGGTTTTATTTAAATTTATCAGAAGGAGTTTTCAATGTCAGCATTTTGTTGCAGTCAGTAAGTATTACAACAAAGTATAGTCAACAGCGGGATTTCACTTAAAATAATTTATGTTCAGGTGATGTATTGAGGCTTGTTATTGTTTCCACCCTGAAATTAATACTTTTTTGGCAATAACCGTAATAAAAAAAATTTATTTAGTGATGAAAAGTCATTATTTTATCCTATTTAACTAAATGTTGTGGAATCTCTATGAAGCAGTGTAGTGATCATTTGTCAAATGAAATCAAATAAATGAATCAAACTTAACTCCAAAGTAATCACCAAGATACACCATGGGTTGTGGTTTACGCAGTTAAAGGATTGAGTCCAAGCCAGATGACATGTTTGGTGAGCTTTATTAAAGGGTTTGCAGGCAAACAAACAATTTTGCATCTCCTGCTCCTTGTGCCCAACTGGCTTGACAAAACTGGTTTAAAAAAAAAACAAAAAAAAAAACATAGGCCCACCCAGGTGCATTCTGGGCTGACACAAATAAAGCCCTTTTATCCCCTAGGTGCACATGGCCTAACCCAATAGAAAAGAAATACTAACCAATCAAATTAGAAGAATAATAAGAAAAGTAAACATATTCTAATTAACATAAATGAACAAAAAAGACAAAAAAAATAAACTACTTAACAAATAAACTAAATTTCAACATTACACAAACAAAAATAAACAAATAGCTCATACAAGCAGTTTAGTTTTTTCCTTTCTATCTTCAAGCAAGTTTCTAAAAATACAACTAAGAAAAAATAAATTTAAAACAGACACCAAAAACATACTGACTGAAGTTTTATTTCTTAAATACTAGTATAAAGTACTTAATGGTATACATAGTAATGGTTCATATACTGTAGCACTGGCTTTCTTTTCCTTTTTGTAGCCCTTGCCATCCTCATTGTGTTTGCTTTTAGATGCCCATCTAATCAGCAGTCACACAGAGATTATAATAAAAAACACTGCAAGTATTCTGACCATTTGTCTTTGGTCACAGTGGCACAAAACAAGTGAGCATTTCAAGTTATAATGGATGATAAAACTATAAACCCCTGTTAAAACTATAGATTTTTTTTTAGATTTTTTATAGATTAAACTATAGACTAAAAATTAATTTTGTCTATTTTCATTGAACTATGTTCGGACCACTATATACTTGCGTTTTGGATCCTCCAGGGTCAGTTGGACCCGGCCACATTTAGTGGGGCAATAGGTCACACATTTTCAGCGCAATGAACATACATACAGGCACAAAAAATGTCCACTAACACATGCACCCAAAACACACACTCACACACCACACACACAAATAGGGCATTGCATTTCATTAGGCCTCCAGGAAGAAAAAAAAAAGCTACATATTTGTAAATATTTCACACTTTTGATATGCCTTTGCCTAGCAGAGGGCAAAATATGATCTAGCAAAATGATGCTACACACACGCACACACAAATGTACCAAATGTAAGGCTGATCACACAGAATGGTGATAATTGTATAATTTTTGATTTATAAGCATTCAAATCAATTTGACCTGGAAAAAAACAGGTTTTATTATTTGGCTTTATTATTATTACTCCTGGCTTTGAAATATACCAGCCTGTAATTGTGCATCAACTTTCGTGCCTCTGTAGTAAAAATAATTCAAAATTTCTGTTTTTTTTTTTTACTAAAAAATGAGGCATGTTTGGTTTATTATATATATAAGGTTTATTATACCAAATATTAATTTTTTTTTGCAAAATATATGTTAATATGTTGGAAACAAGTTAGACTAATAAAAGGCTATCATATATACTTCATTTTTTATAAGCAGTCAAAACAGACAAGGTCAAGTTGACTCGGCGCTCCTAATTTGCATAGGAATTCAGGTAAGGAAAACAGGAGGGTTAATGTAAACATTAAGGATACACATATCCACATGAACCTTTCTCAGTTTATAGATTGAGATAATGCAATTAAATTATGCAATGTAGAAGATATGTCAATATGTGGTGCAACTTGCATAACATCAAACCACTGGAGTGCAAAATAATACAATAGATGCATTTATGATGCTGTTCTACATACAAGATATACTCTTAACTGTTAGGAAATACTGTATAACAAATTAAAAACCCAATCATAAAAATATATATCAAACATCTTAATGTCTATACAATTAAAATTGTGCAATTAAAATTGGGAGGATCGATTCAATTCATCCACTAAGTGAGGCTCTTTCTCCTTAAGGACTTTATAGGCTTCTGCTTTCACAACTCTTCCTCCTGCATTGAGAGAACTGTACAGGAGCCTCATTTGCTCACATGATGTTGATGCTGCATGAATTTTATTGTACTTTTCATCACTAATCATCATCTTGCTTTTTAAACAGTCTGCTATCTCCATTACCGAAGAAACTCTCTGAATGAGCTGGTCCATGTGTCGATCCATAAAGTCAGCACCTAAAATGCAAATGTAAAGGTTACACATTTTAATAATGTATATATTTTTTTTTTGTGTTTTTAGAAATGTTCCATGTTACATTTGCAGGACTGTTTAATGTGTAAGACAGCTGAGTGTCCTAATTACAGTGGGAAACTAAAAACTAAAATTTACATGCAGCCTTATCTGTGGTATCTGATGTGGGTGTGGGTGTGGCTGCATCTGTACCTGTTTTGGCAAGTGAGATAATAAGACTTTAACAATACCTAATTAATGCACACCTAGAGCAAAAATAAAGTATTTAGTAACTGTGAAACCACTTGACTTGACTGCCATTGATACCTTATATACACACAAACAAGCCAGAAACCAACATTTAATCAACCATTTTTTTATTCAGTTACTCACTCAAAACTGATTACACTTAGGTCCTGTTTACTCTTGATTCCACAAAAATCCAAAATAACAGCAAATAATTACGCTCATAATGAAGTCTTTTATCCTTGAAATAGCCCAATATTCCTAATTACCCATATTTTATATATCCTGGTAGTTTCTTTAGATATGTGGTAATATAAAAACATTTGCTTACCTGCAAGCAAGACCAAACGGGGCTCCCAAACTTCCTGTTTATTTTTATCCAAAAGACCTACAGTGACTTTATCAACCTCAGTTTTACATAACATCTCAAATGTAGGATGATAGTTTGGGCCATAGTCACATTCAAACTTCACAATCTAAGGAAATATGTAACGCAGAGATTATTTCAGAATGAATATTAACCAAGGTCAACTATGATTCATATAAGTATGAGCTGTACCTTACCCTGGGTTGTAATACATATTCATGGTCAGTATCTTTACAACATGGCCTGTATTTTTTGCCAGAAGTCAGTTCACAGTTGGAGCTTGTCTCAATGTATGTCATGCTCCTATGCCGTTTGTGCACCTTCAAGGGAAACCAAATGAAATAGTGTTCACTTTAAAAGCTAAAATCTAGAAATAGATTTTTAGAAAAACAGCAGTACATATTTTAGTCACTTCCCATGATGACCAAATCATGTAATAAAATAAATATTTAACACTACTTATTAAAGCTGATTACCTCTTCAACTGGCACATTGCCTGGCAAAAGATGCATATGCAGTTTACTCATCCCGGAATCTCCATTTTTTTTTTTATAGAACAAAATCACTTGGGCTTTGACGGGATATTTTAGGGAGATACATTTCAAGAGGCCGAATAAGGAGAGACCTTGAATGTCTATGATGACATGTGTGTTTGTTACTTTTAGTGGCTGAATAAGTTCCACATTACCACCAGTCACATGTGCTGTACTCAATTTAACCTCATCTGTACCTGTAACATATAAAGAAACAGAACCAGGCATGATAGATAATAATGACAACATGATTTGGATAATATTTTACCCCAGTAGTTTACAAATAAATTTTCTGACAATGGGGGATCTGGTATACTAGATTTATTATTGTATGCACTTAATTTCATAATTACAGTTGAGTTACTTTCAATGTGCAAATTTGTAATCAGACCTCAGATGCTACTGATAACCAAACTATTTAGAAAGCGCTATTTAGAGAGTTACACATACAGGACAGAGTTTGCCACTCTCTGACAGTTTGATGTAATTACAATACTGTATGTCCACACTGAGGGTTTTTGTTTGTTTGTTTGTTTGTTGAAGATAGCATCATATTCTGAGACAGTGCTTACCTAAACGACCAAATATTTTAAAGGCCAAAGCTTTATCTTTCAACAGTCCAGGAAAGGCAAATTTTTCTAATAAATACTTAGATTTTTTTCCTTCATTTGTCAAATCTAAAAAGCTATGGTATAATAACATAGTTTATATCTCACATATAATCATTCTCATGAACTGACTTTACAGCAGTAAAAAATATTAGTTATGAAATATTAGTTTGGATGTAATTGATCTTTTTCGCCTGACAGTGGACTGTGAGGAATAGTAAAAATCCATCCTTTTGCTATGAATATAGTTCTGCATCCAGGTATTATTAAGACACTGTAATTTTACCTTTATGTTTTTGATTACAAACCAATCTAATGTACAGTGTATACTGTTCTTTATCATTTCAAATTATGTCATTCAAAGTAACATTTAATACATCACTGCAAAATGTCATACAGTATTCACAAACAATTAATGTTTATAAAAATCTTTCATATTTTTCCATAAATTTATAAAAGATAGCTATGAGTCTACTTACAGATCTCACAATGTGGTAGATGCAGATGACGGATAGAGCCTTCATGGCAGGCGATACTGTACAAAGGTCCTGCAGGCTGCAGTTGTCCTAGTCCATCCAAGTAACTGCTGTCCCAGGACACTATTCTGTACAGCACTTCCCCTTTCCCATCCATCTCAAACACAAGATTGGTCAATTTGCACATAAACTGACCAGCATGATGGCAGATGAACCTCAAAATAATAAGAAAATAATAGGAATAAGATGTCCTGCTATAATATTGTCAGCAATCAATAGTTTGTTTTAGGGGTGGACAAAAAACATTTCCTCTCAGAATAGTGAAGCCTGCTATGCCACCAGGTACACTACTGCTACTGGTATGTTTTGCAAGCATGTATTGTATGGGTATGAGGTCCAAACATTTTGAATTGTACCGCAGCAGGCAGTGGATTCGATTTTCAGTATACATACAAATAACCTCTTTTTGCTTTGCAGTAATGACTAGTGTTTTATTGTGGGCACTATAAATAAAAACCTAAAAGCTTGGACATGAAATTGATTTCTTCTGAATGACTTACTACCCTTGGAAATAAAGAGTCATGTTACCTATATTCATCTTTGTTCTTATTCCCAGCATAGTTTTCAACTAGTTCTGGAATGAAAACCTCCATCAAAGTCTGTGAAAAAAAAGAAGTAGACCAGTTAGTTAGTCTCACATATTATGCATACATGCATGCATGCACTCATATATATATATATATATATTTATTACACACACACGCACACACACACACATTCTGCAACCAATATCTTCAAATCCCACCAGAGATTTTCTATGGTTTTTAAGCTAGGTGACGGTGTTGGCCACTGTAGAATCGTCTAGGACCTGCAACTAAACCTTTGGTGGAATGTGAGGTATGGATATGATTATGGATAAGAACCAGTGGCGCCCAAGCTTCAGCTTCCTCACAGACAGCATGAGGTGTCTTCTAGGATTTCCTGATACTTTAAAAAATGAATCAATTTTGCCTTCTACACTCTGCAGGTTTCCAGTGCTAGAGGATGCAAAGCAACCCCAGAGCATCACTTGAGGTTAATACTTGAGGTTCCCTACACATTCACTCTGTGAAGTTATCGAAAACAGTGTGAAAATTTTATGCACGATGCCAAATGTAAATTGTTTCAAGTATAAAATGTGGAAAGTAACTTTCTCTGGTTAAAACTTCTGAGTGAGGAGGAACAGGAGGAGCACTGACATAGTCCTACAAAATGGCATTCAGCAGGCTACTTGTGTGCATGTTTCTTATCAAGCTGTCAGAAACAAACTTCATAAGGCATGAGGGCTTGGCATGCTCTAGTGTGACCTGTGCTCACAACCCAGAATGTGCAGCTCAACTGGCATTTGCCAAAGAACAGAAAAGAATCGTCAGAATTGGTCTGCCACTGGTGCCCTGTTCTCTACATGAAGGAGAGTAGGTTCACACTGAGCACGTGATCGATATGAAATAGCATGGAGATGGTGTGGAGTATGTTATGCTGCCTGCTATTCTATCCTGCATGACTGGGTTGGTGGTGGGTCAGTGGTGGTCTGTTTCGGAATATCTTTGGAGGGTTGCACAGACCTCCATATGATACCCAATGATATGCTTGCTCTAGAATAAAGTGAGTTAAGCAGATAGTACACAAAAGTCAGAAACCTACCTTACTAGAAGACAATATATACAAACTGATGTGAAGCCACCAATAGAACCAGAGAGTCTAGAGACAAGTCTGGGAAATCCCACAAGACACCATCTGCCATTTCATCAGGAGCATGTCCAGACATTGTTGGGTGTACATACAGGCACATGATGGCCATCCACACTACTGACATTAGGAGTTATGATGAAATGCATGCAAGTGGGATAAGCCTGTAATTTTTCATTTTGGATTTTCTGTGTTTTTTTTAGTAGACATTAGAATAGTAGACACTGAGAGTGGTCATGGAAAAAGGTCTCGTTAGTGCACTGTGTTTATGTTATATGTGTTTATGTTTATACTTATATAAAGTGTTATTTGAGTGACAAGTGATGTAAGTGTTAATTACAAAAATTTGCCTTTACCTGAATTCCTAAATCTCCTGTGTAAAACAACAGAGGAAACATTTTAGATAAAATACAAGGAGAAAAATCTGTGTATACAAATAAAAATGCCTTAAAATTGAGTTAAATCTCGAATTAAACTGACCTCTGACTAATTGTTCCATTTAATAGGATTGTTCATTTTGTAACCAAACATTCAGCTATTTAGCGCTCAGTATGTGTATGTAAGTCAGATTTCTGTGTCTGCAATACTACTGTTCTGTCTGCAATCACAATCTGTTGTGTTTACACTATAATCATGATGTTCATATATCTATATGGTTTAATGTATTCCAACTGTACAATATGTAGAAAAGGGGTTTATACTCACCACTTATTTCAGTCTGTGAAAGTAAATAAAACAATGTGAAGATTTTATGAAAAGTGTTTTATACCTATATGTAGATTCTGTGAAACATAAACATATATAAGTTTATAAAACATCATCCTTTACCATTTGTGTGATGTTGAGTTATCTACTTACCTTTGAGAGAAGATCTGTGTAAAGCAACAGAGAAAAGTAAGGTTAGATAAAATACAGTGAGAAAAACCTATGATTTACAGTCATAATAGGTGTTTAAGGTTATAGGTTTAACACAGATACAGTGTGAGCAGAGGTTTCTTTTCTTAACTGCAAAAGAAAAAGAGGAAAATAAGTGACTGTTTTGGTCTGGAAAATTATTGCGTTGGCCTGAGTGGTTGCTGGTGGCAGTTGTGCAGTCAGTGGACCTGGACACAGGGGAAGACAAATCTGGGCAAGGCAGTTTCAGGGAGTGTCATTGCCATCTGAGAGTAAAAGTGACAAAACATAAGTAGGGAGCCAAAGCATGTTCAATCCATTGTAGTCTGCATGCCCATTTACTCTCTGCAGTGTTCTCCACAATTGTAATTGGCCACCAGACATTTGTAGTTGAGCGACCCCTCTGAGCTTTGAGCTTTGTGTACTTTGGTTTTTGGCAGCTACATGATGAGTACTGTTTCCTTTTTGTGTGTAGATCTCTGGGCTGCAGTCACAACACCCACCTTAGCTATGAACCAGCTGTAGTTCTTGGTTTGGTCATTGCACTCCAAAGGTATTGCATTGGGACAGGCCGTCAGCTTTGCCCTGCTGAGCCCGCACCCAGGGTTCCAACAAGAAACGAGAAGTCCTGAGGTCTTTGTTGGCCCATTTAATGGCTAGGTTTCTTTTCTGACAGCGGCATAGTGGTTTTTGGAGAGAGTCAGCTCCCTACTGTTATACAGGACTGGGTTCTCTTTACTGCTAATGTCTTGAGACAATGTGGCACCAAGTCTGTTTGAACAAATGGAATTTGGTGGAATTTGGGTTTGCACAAAAACATCAACCTTGTTAGGACCCATTTAAATCATGGATTGCCTCCTTTCTCTCTTCATTCTGCTACACCCAGTCTGTTTGGCCTTTCTTAGCTAGGTCTGAGAGGGGAAGCTTGGGAGGTGAAATTTGGGTCAAAGCATCTCTGTAGTGCCTGGCTAGTTTTTGGAAGGTAGACCAGGAATGGCCCCTCAGTCCAGGTGGAACTTAGGTTTGCCATCTGACCGGGCTTCCAGAGTTGTTTCAGGAACTTCAAATGGTGGCACATACAGTGGTGTGAAAAAGTGTTTGCCCCCTTCTTAATTTTACATTTTTTGCATGTTTGTCACACTTTAATGTTTCAGATCATCAAATAAATTTAAATATTAGTCAAAAATAACATAAGTAAACACAACATGCAGTTTTTTAATGAAGGTTTTTACTATTAAGGGAAAACAAAATCCAATCCTTCATGGCTCTGTGTGAAAAAGTGTTTGCCCCTAAACCTAATAAATGGTTGATCCACCGTTAGCAGCAAGAACTGCAATCAAGCATTTGCGATAACTTGCAATGAATGTTACAGCACTGTGGAGGAATTTTGGTCCATTCATCTTTGCAGAATTGTTGTAATTCAGCCACACTGGAGGGTTTTTATGCATGGACTGCCTTTTTAAGGTCACACCACAGCATCTCAATAGGATTCAGGTCAGGACTTTGACTAGGCCACTCCAAAGACCAAATTTTGTTTTTCTTCAGCCATTAAATTTGTTTGATGATCTGAAACACTAAAGTGTGACAAACATGCAAAAAAATTTAAAACCAGGAAGGGGGCAAACACTTTCACACCGCTGTATGTTCTGATCAGGTGGAGGAGTGTATGATGGTATTGTCCAGGTAGGCAGCAGCGAAGAGGCAGTGTGGCTGCAAGACAATGTACATCAACTGGACCACTACTCCCAGTTGGGTCTTCACATCATGCTGGACCATGTGTGTCAGGCCAAGGACTGTGGACAAGACATCCAATAACTGGTCCAATAGCTCGGTCAACTCACGGTTGTGCAGGTGTTTGCTGACCAGACTGCTGCAATCAATAGTTGACTGACAACTTATTCTTCCAAAGATTATAAAAATGGTCCTTGCAAATGTGTAAAGAATTTGCAGATGGAATACAATACTGTCGCTGCTATCTGTGAGACAAAAGCATTAGTGGCAAGCCAAATCATGCTTACTTCTTTGTAGCCGGTGTGCTTTTCTATACTTTGCAGTTTTCTGAATGACAGTTTTACCATTTTACAGTACTACTCATTTCTTGGTATGGGCACAGTGGTGGACACTTTAAAACATGTGGCGACTACAGACAGGGAGATGTTGTACTTGTCCATGAAAAAAACAGCTAACCAGCCTTTGGGAATGCTGTCTGGGCCTGTGTCCTTTCAAATATTCACCTGTCAAAAGAAACATCTCATATCCTCCACAGAGCAGGTGCTAACCTCTGCAGTATGGGCCAAAGGAGCTCTCTGTAAAGTGCAGGATTGTTCATCTTGAAGCAACTATTAAAAAGTATTAGGCTCATCTGGTAGACAGGTTGCATGTAAATAGTGGAGCATTTATTTCCCATAAAGTCTGTGATGCTAATTCCATGCCACATGTCTCTCGGTGGTTTTATCAATGTAAACATTGCTATTTAGGGTACAGTCAAAATGTTTTGTTTGCACACAAAGACTTCTTTGCATTTTCTGATGAAATATATGTTATGGTATCTGAGTAACCCTTGACAGCATCATCAGAGTGGACTAAAAAATTTTAGATCATTTTGAGAGTCGGTGCTTCCTGTTTCAGCTTCCAGAAGAATGGAAGAATGATCTAACTTGCCAAAAAGAAGGTGTGGGAGGGATCTGTAGAAGAGAGAGTAGCAACACTCCAAAAAGCGGTCCCCATATTCCAACAAATTCTCTCAGTAACCACTATGATCGAGACAGAAGCACAATGTATTCTAAATCACAGGAGCAAAAGGAATTTTGTGTATGTTCTTAAAAAACATAAAACATACACACCACCTCCTCAGGTCTTTTGCCAAAGGTTCTGTGAGGCAGTAATCCTTTGTCACTCTGAGACAAGATATGCACTCTCAAAATGCAAAGCTTTTTGTCCAAGATCCAGAACATTTGCCAGTAGTTTGCTGGGTAGTGGGGTACAGTTAGCTCTCCTTCCTCTTTTCTGGATATGCTCCTGTAGTCATGGGTGGGCAGCTCGCTACAGTGTTTGTAATCATAAGGTCAGCATAGAGGAAAGTAAGGTTTGCAGTGTGTGTCTGAAGAGATGATTTTTTAAAGTGTCATAGACAATGAGGCTGATGGCAAACAATATAGGAAACATAATACAGTCAACACAAACAAAAAACATTTTAATTGTATGCTTCCTAGAATGTTTTATAGTTTTTAGTGCATTAACAAATATCTGTAATCAAATATTAGATAAAACACTAAATATAAAATCATCAGAATACCACAGCAGCTTGATCCCTGATGTTTCAGTGTAACTGTATTCACAGTAACATTTAGTGTTTAATTTAAATTCCTCTCTAATGTATTAAAAAATTTTATACTCACCAGACAGTTCATCCTGTGAAAGTAAATAATACAACGTAAACATTTTAGGAATGATATTAAAAGTGAATTTTATCAAGTGAAAATGGGGAAGTAGCCATTACTCTGGCTATAAAAACAGCTGATATGTGTCTACTACACACTACAAAACAATCAATCAGTCATTGCACACAGTAAATCTGTATAGTGTAGCATTGTGCTAATATATTGCTAGTAATACTTAAGAAATCTAAATATCTTGATTTATTAGAATATGCAATTTTCAGATGTATTTACCAATATAAAGTATTGGCGTACATTTGTTATGCAGAGCAAGTGATGGCAATTACAGCCTACATGCATAGAAATATCGTAAAGCTGTGATTTATGTTTATTGTGTAACATTCTGATGGAGTCTGTCAGTGGTGTGTGTTATATGCTGCGTGTTTGTTGTGTCTTTTACTCAACACGGTTACTTGACATTATTACTCTACAGTGAGTTTTTTCACGAGTTTTCGTGCTTGTCTCGGCATTTTAATTATACTGTTTTTTATTTTCTCTTTTTAGTTAATATTTTACATTGTCACTTTAGCTTTCTAAATTCTATGCTTTTCTGTCCCAGTTAATTTTATTTCTCTTCTTTGGGAGACGCTGGTTTGTTTCCTGTTTTCAAGCACTCTTTCAGATCTTTCTAATATTCCCATCTGATCCAAGTCAAAGTTATGTAAACATTAAGTATTGTCCAGTGTGTGAGCTGCAGCATGTTTAGTCATTCTTCCTCCATCATTAGCATTAATTTTACTTGTCATACGTGTATTTTAGTTAGTTCTCTGAAGGAGAAGATCTCAGATTTAGAGGTATGCATCCACATACTAGAGAGGTTTAGCGATAGCAATAGTAGTGTAGTTTCTGTAGGGGAAAATCTGGATATCTTAGGCGGAGTTAGAAACCCTCCATCTCCGGCATTAGAGCCCTCACAGCGGGGCGAATGGGTGACGATTCGGCAAAGTTAAAGCCAACGCTAAGGCTTGTCCACAAGAGCATCACTCCTCTCCCCTTCACATGTCTTTCAGGTTTCTCATCAGATTAGCACAGATTATCAGATGATAAGCATAATCTTATCATCAGATTAAACCTGAAAGAGCTCTGGTTATAGGAGGCTCCATCTTTAGGGGCTCCAGCAGCACTGGTTAGGTGTATTCCGGGAGCCAGGGGGCGCCAGACATATCAGGTAATCTTAGGGTCTTAGGCAAGCATAGGTACTCGAAGCTAGTTTTCCCAGATAGAAGCTAACGATATACGCCTTTGTCAGTCAGAGATTACCAAGAGTGATATTGTAGAGGTGTGTAAATTGGTGAAGGCGATGCCCGATGCTGTAGTATGCTCTGGCCCCATCCCAATGCGGTGTGGCGATGAGGCTTACAACAGGTTATGGTCGCTTAACTGCTGGATGTCCAGGTTGTGCTCCAAAAACAATGTGGGCTTCATTGGATAATTGGAGCACTTTTGAGGGCAAGGCTGGCCTGTTAGGAAGGGACGAAGTCCATCCCATCCCATTTGTTTTAGTAACTTCATTAGCATAAAATTAGATCACAGTGAATGCGCAGCCAGCACCTTTGATCTACAGCTAGGACTGTTAAATATAAGATCTCTTGCATCTAAAGCTCTTATGGCTAATGACATTATTACTGATCAGAAGTTTAGTGTTCTGTGTTAAAAAGAAACATTGGTCAAACCAAACGAGTTTGTCGCATTAAACAAAGCTTGTCCAACCGGTTGTAGTTATATACATCAGCCATGCCTAACAGGCAATTGAGGAGGTGTCGCAGTTATACATGATGATAAGCTTGATGTCAAGCAAGAATCTAGACACGTTTAACTCATTCAAAGTACTTCATATACTGTATGTAGCCACAAAATATAAGTCTACTGAGTCAGTTCCTCTTACTGGTATTTATAGACATTTTGGACCATATTCTGAATTCCTCTGTGAATCTGCGATTTCATTTCAATCCTAGTTGTTTCTTTAGATAAAGCAGTAATTGTTGGAGACTTTAATATTCATTTTGAGATCCTCTGAGAACAGCAGTTATTTCCATCTTAGATTCAGTAAGGGTGAACCAGAACTTAATTGAACCCACTCATAATGGAGGTCACACTCTTGATCTCGTTCTAACCCTTGGATCAAATATAGAAAATATAGTCACAGTGCCACAATCAGAAGCTATCTCTGACCACTATCTCATTTCATTTAAATTGAGCTTCGGACACGATATTTGCAATTTGCCATTATAAAAGTACATTTACATCCACTACTGCAAAGAGATTTACCAACAGTCTCCCAGAATTATCATCCATAATTGGATCACCCATCTGACCCCACAGAACTTCATCATAGCAGATAAAGGAGTAATCTGGATGATTCATGGGCATTTGGTGAACAGGGATGGCTGGATGCTGTCGGCTTACCACCCTCACAAGTTGCTCAGGTTTGCAGACTGTGGAGTGGTGGGACGCTTTACATCCCAGGAAGACCTCATGTCTGTCACACCTTCTGGCTCTAACCTTTAAGTTATGCTGCCATAGCTAGTCTTGCCAGAGTCCCTGCTTGCACGTTGCACTTAATTTACATTGTCCATCACCTGATTACAATCATACCTAACAATATATAATCGGGAGCTATATATGCACCTCCTGAGCTCACGGTGTTCCGAGTTCCTAGCCTGATCGTCTCTTCTTACGGAGTTACTTCGTCAGTCCTGATGTTCTACTCCTGGTTGGAGTCTCGTCTCCCAGTGGTCACCCTGACAGGTATTGATCTACATGGTCAGCCAGTGCCTCATGGGATTGTTGTGGATGGAGCCGCCCCGAGACTGTCATGCCTGCTTTGAACCAATGTTGTGTCAGTCAGCTGTATGGTCTAGTCTTTATCAGCAATCAGGTCTGTGATGACCTCAGAGTTTACAATGACCCAGGAGTTCCTCAGGAGCTCTCGGTGGCACAATTATAAACTGTTGTAGAAAGGACATTATTTACATTTACATTATTTACTGTAGAGTGTCACCCAAATGAGGATGGGTTCCCTTCTGAGCCTGGATCCTCTCAAGGTTTCTGCCTCATTTCATCTCAGGGAGTTTTTCCTTGCCACCATCGCCTCCGGCTTGCTCATTAGTTATATGGATAGATATATAGTATTTTAAGTCAATATTCTTTAAATTAATTTTAAACTTTAATTGTGAATATTCATTTATTTATTTTTTCTTATTCTTATTATTTATTTATTTATTTTTTCTCTCTCTTCTGTTTCCATACTTCTGTAAAGCTGCTTTGAAACAATCCGAATTGTTAAAAGCTCTATACAAATAAATTGAATTGAATTGAGGTTACACACAGGTGCATTGTGGGAAAGAAGCTGACTGATGGAAGTGGAATCTCACTTACTGATCAGACTCCTTCACAAAAACATGATCTGAAAATCATCTTTATGTTTCTATTTGATTCCTGGATTAAAATGTAATATATGTGAGAAGTTTATAAAATATCAGCTTTTACTATTAGTGTGAAGTCGAGTTATTTACTTACCTCCTCTGAAGAAGCTGTTTAAAACAACAGAGAGAAGTGTAATGTTAGATAAAATACAAAGAGGGCTACTATTAGAAGAACATTTTGTACATCTCCATGTGTTACATCTGAGAACACATGGAGATGTACAAAATGTTCTTCTAATAGTAGCCCAAGCCGAAAAAAAAAAAGGCCATAGTACTCTTGGCTCATGTACAGAAAATCATTTTATTTTAATAAATTTAAAAGAATAAAACTGAGTGTTGTCTGTGTGTTTAAGCATATATAGTGAGAAACTATGCAAATGGATTTTATTCCTTAATAAACTTCACACTACCTGTATAATGTGTAAATAATATCTTTAATAAAGGATGTATTACAAAACTATAGACAAAAACTGTAAATAAAGTGTGAATATCAGAATTTTAGAAGGTGCTTACTGAACAACACTTCAGGCTGTAAAGATGAACAGGTGTGTTTACTTTTGTACCTCCTTCCATACTCACCAGTCAGTAGAACAGATTTCTCCATTTTCTTTCTCTCATCTTCTGTCCATTTTCTGTCTCTCTGAGGAATAAAACAGTGTGAAGGTTTTATACATGACTCCATACTTTATGTAAATAAAGTGTTAAATTAACATGAAGTGTTTCTCTGTTCAGATCACTGTGTGTGTGTGTGTGTGTGTGTGTGTGTGTGTATTACTACTAACAGTACACACTGAGCTGATTGAGGTTGATTTAAACTGATATTGTATTCAGTAACACACTGAGTTTGAATGCAGCCAGCTGAAGAACACAATCATTAAACTGAAAGAAAAAAAATGTTTTAGTGTAACTTCATTTTGTTAGTGTTGTAGGTTGTCTGAATCGATCCTCAAGTTAAATTGAACACGTGTTAAACCTTTTCTGTGTAACTTTAAATGAAATTTAAGAAAAAGTTTTCAGATAAACATCAAAGGAATGAAGGTTGTTATTTTCCTTACATTTATTTTGTTTATGTTTCCAAAGTGTTTACACTCCTAGAAATAATAATTACATCATAACAACACCAGTAATAACAGCAGATTGCTAGCAAACAGTTTCTAGAACAATCCTATGTGACTTTTTATCCACAATAAACCATCACTGGGAGCCGGTTGCCATGGTAACTCATTTACCCCTCACTGATCACTGGTCTAATTACAACATATGTTTTTTTTTAATGTTGCTATCATCAGTAAGACATTAATGAATGTAATATTTTATAACAGTTTACTCACCTGATAAACACAGACGTCTTTAACTACAGGAGGATGTGGGGAAAAAAGCACAATAATTTTGTTGAGATTATTAAAAATGCATTGTAATTTTCAGTATTTCTGTATTTTATCCTGTAATATTAGCTGTAAACATTCCTAAAAAGTCTGTTTTGATCCTGTACTGTATTGTTTCTCTTCTCTTTCTGCTCTTCAGGATCTTTCAGTATTAATGCAGTAAGAAACAAATTCCCCAGATGACTTACTTCCATTCTGTTCGAATCTCTTTCATGCAGCATTATCAAGTGTGACTCTCTAACTCACATCTCTCTGTAGTTCTGTTCACTACAGTAATGTTAGCCAGGATCAGTAACTTTAATAGAGAGTTATTGTTATCAAATCACATTCAAACAAAAACCTTCAGCTTTTTCTCTCTCAGTATCAGTGTGTAGGTCAGATTTCTGTGTCTGTACAACACTAAATGACAAACTAGACACCAGCATGATGAATGTTCTGTTAGAGATCACAGTCTGTTGTGTTCACTACACTATGCTCATGATGCTCAGATATCTATGTGCTATTGCACTCTGAACACACAGCACAGTCTAATCTATTTCATCTGAACAATAAATATATTATTCATGCAGCATCAAGACATCACTAGCACAGAAAAGGGGTTTATACTCACGTCTCAGTTCACCCTGTGAAAGTAAATAAAACAGTGTGAAGATTTTATGCATGATTACAAATGTGAATTGTTCCATGTGAAAATGTGGAAAGTAACTGTTACTCTGGTTAAAACACAGCTGATGTGTGTCTTAATAAAAAAGAGGAAAACTAGACAACAATCAGTCATCACACACAGTAAATCTGTATCATGTAGCATTGTGCTAATATACCGCTAGTTCCCCTTAAGGAAGAGAAATATCTTGTGATTTATTGGAAAATCCTATTTTCTGATCTCTGCATGTCTTTACCAATATACAGTATGTCAGTATTTGTGCATTTCCCCCTGTGTATTTTAAATATATAGTGAAATATTTTGTAATATATCTCTGTGCTATTGTAGTAGATAAAGGAATATACAGAATATCAGATTCTCACTTCCTTTAATTATAAACACAGACATTTATCAATGTAAAACCTGAACAGATAACAGAATGATGTTCTTTACTGCTGCCTCGTCTATATACTGGTTACGACAGCATGTGACATGTCGCAGTAGATTAGAGAAGATGCGTGATCTCCTTTTGTTTATCTCTCTTTAATAAAAATGTACATTAACCCTGTTGCATAAGTTTGCACACCCTTTTCTAATTGCTAATGTTGCAGTGTTCAGAATCGACCAATTGTCGTCCTGACTTGAGTCAGTGTTGCTGTTCGGTGGTTTTTGTTATTAAATCCCCGTTTCTGTTAAGCTATCCTGCACTTGGGTCCGTTTTTATTCTCCTGACACTCATTGTTGAGAAATATCAATTAGGAGAGGGTTACAAACAAATTTTAAGACATAGAATATACCATGGAACACTGGAAAGACAATAATCAACACCCTCTAAACTAGGGATGTACCGATCCGATATTTTGGATCGGTATCGACGCCGATCCAAGGATTTTGAGTGGATCGGGTATCGGTGGTGCGTGACCGATCCAAATCCGATACCCGTGGTCATGGGCGTCGGAACCATTATATGTGGGTGAGACAGGACCCACCCACTTTTTAAGACCAATAATATTGGGCCCACACACTTTTACCGTCTCTATTCAGCGCAGAAATCTTTTTTTATTACTATTATTTTTATTATTTAGCGCCGCCAGTCAAATCCATTCTACTTGAGGAATGCCCTAATAAATTAAACATTCCGCGTTTTACCTACAGCATTGACCACGCTCCTGCTTCCTGAAATCCATGGGCGTCGGAACCATTATATGTGTGTGGGACAGGACACGCCCACTTTTTATTTACGATGCCCATGCCTGTGGTGGTTGATTAATGAACAGCAAACATCATAGACTATTGCTTGTACTTATAAGAAAAAGACACTTATATATTAAATTACATTAATGAAAATAAATATAATACATTTTATGGGCAATATGTTGCACAACCGCCTGCGACAGACAGGCAAGTTTAGCAGGCGCCCTTTCCATTTACCTCAATGCGTAATACATTTTGCATTGTGTTTCAAGAGTTCTCATTTAAGATTCACTTTAAAATATTGCCTTTTCTTCAGAAAATAATTTAATTTAATAATTGCAGTATATATGGTTTAGATTGTTATATCACTAACTTTTAAAAATACTGTTTGCTACTGCATTAATACATTTTAAGGTTTCTTGAAAACCATTTATCATTCAGTAATGTGCATTATTGTATTTCTTTGCCAGAAACAAATAAATCTTAATAACTAAGCGAGTTGTATACATTCTTTAGTTTTAAAGGTAGAAAAGAACACAGATATCGGATCAGTATCGGTATCGGTGTCAGCCAATACCAGCAAACACTGGTATCGGAATCGGATCGGAAGAGAAAAAGTGGTATCGGTACATCCCTACTCTAAACCCTCTAATATTATTCAGAAGCCCATCAGAAAACTGGTCAGGGAGGCTGTCAAGAAGCCTAATATAAGATTCTTCATATGTCTGAACTACAGGTTAGAGTGACAAGATGGAAGTCTGTTTTATGCAAAAAAAATCCAAGCCTGGCTAAAGTTATCAACAAAATATATCCAATCTTCAAAACTATGTGGAATAATGTTTTATGGTCTGATTAGACTGAAGTTGAACCTTTTGGCCATAATAGCAAAATATATGTTTGGCACAAATAAACCACATCAACAGAAGATCTCCATCCCCACAGTGAAGCATGGAGGTGGCAGCATCATTCTTTGGGGCTGCTTTTCTTCAGCTGGAACTGGGGCTTTAATCAGACTGGAGGTAATAATGAATAGCTCCAAATACCAGTCAGTTTTGGTGCAAAACCTTTAGGGCTTCTGCTAAAACACCTAAGATGAAGAGGAATTTCACCTTTCAGCAGGACAACGACCCGAAGCACAAACACAAATCAACAAAGGAATGTCATCACCAAAACAAGCACAAGGTTTAGGAATGGCCCAGTCAGAGTCCAGATCCAAATCCAATCTAAAATCTGTGGGGTGACCTGAAGAGGGCTGTGCACAGGAGATGCCCAGACAATATGACAGAGTCAGAATGCTTTTACAAGGAAGAAAGGCAAAATATTGCTGAGTCACGATGTGTTAAACTGATAACAACTCTCTTGTTATAACTCTTAATAAAGATTGAATGATGTGATAAAATCTAAAGGTGCTTCAAATAAGTATAAATTTAGGGGTGTGTGAACTTATACAACCGGGTTATTGTACATTTTCTTTGTTTTTTTACCTTAAAATAACTTTAATATACAAGTTGCAATTTCACTATAAAAGTGGAAAAGTTTGATATAATTTTTCATCTTTTCATTTATTACACAACAAAAACCTGCCATTTCAACAGAGATGTGTAAACTTTTTATATCTATTACATATTTTTATGTTTCTATTTGATTCCTGGATTAAAATGTAATATATGTGAGAAGTTTATAAAATATCAGCTTTTACTATTAGTGTGAAGTCGAGTTATTTACTTACCCTCCCTGTGAGAAGTATCATGTAAAACAACAGAGAGAAATGTAATGTTAGATAAAATACAATGAGAAAAACTTATGATTTACAGTCAGAACAGCTGATAAACAATCTTCACTCTGTGCTTTCAAAGATGTTCAGCTACAATTTTAACTATTTTAATAAAATAGAACAACAGATAGTGAATCATTATAAATAGTTTATATTAAATAATGAAAGACTTCATGAGGTGTTTTTACTCAGTGCAGTAACACAGATCTGTGATCAGCTGCTGAATAAAACACTCCATATGAAGTGAAAATGCTGAACATCACCATATTTTAACCCCATTTCTATCTGTATCAGGGAAAAATGAAGACAAGTTCTACTGTCTTCTATAAATGTCCATGTCTCCATGTTTCACAGAAGTGCTGCTTTGATTTGGTTCATGAACAGTTTTCTTTTCACTTCACACTTTCCTCTTTTCATCACTCTGCTACAGCTTAGTCTTTGTCTCATCTGACCATCATCTACTTTTTAACAAACTGGAATCTGCTCCTTTGCTCTTGAACTTTATCTGTGTGTTTATCTGTCTATTGGATAAAGACTCTGAGGTCATGCTGGTGGATTTTTGTTCTGTGTCTCAGATCTCTACAGACTTTCACTGAGGTTTATGTTTAATCGTTATACATGGTGTTTATTCATTGTGTAGAAAATATCGGAGTTTCTTTGCTCATTAATCTACAGAACAAACTAACAGACCAATATTACCTGGGGTTTGTGTGGTTTTGGTTCTTATTGCTATAATCACCAGTTTCTACTGGATGTGTTTGATATGTAATTTAATTTCCTCTCTGATGTAAAAATGTCTCTGATTGTTTCAGTTTAAACTGATAATGAGTCAGTCTCTGATTATTAGCTTCAGTAGATCAGATTGTGTTCACTAATGACTGTTTGTTATAAAACCTTCAGCTTTTTCTCTCTCAGTATCAGTGTGTAGGTCAGATTTCTGTGTCTGTACAACACTAAATGACAAACTAGACACCAGCATGATGAATGTTCTGTTAGAGATCACAGTCTGTTGTGTTCACTACACTATGCTCATGATGCTCAGATATCTATGTGCTATTGCACTCTGAACACACAGCACAGTCTAATCTATTTCATCTGAACAATAAATATATTATTCATGCAGCATCAAGACATCACTAGCACAGAAAAGAGGTTTATACTCACCAAACAGTTCAGGCTGTGAAAGTAAATAAAACAGTGTGAGGATTTTATGCATGATTACAAATGTGAATTGTTCCATGTGAAAATGTGGAAAGTAACTGTTACTCTGGTTAAAACACAGCTGATGTGTGTCTTAATAAAAAAGAGGAAAACTAGACAACAATCAGTCATCACACACAGTAAATCTGTATCATGTAGCATTGTGCTAATATACCGCTAGTTCCCCTTAAGGAAGAGAAATATCTTGCGATTTATTGGAAAATCCTATTTTCTGATCTCTGCATGTCTTTAAAAATAATGATGTAAAGGGTATTGGATTTGTTACTGTGACATAAATATTAAATGTGAATGTACAAGTTCTGTGATAAAGGAAGGAGAACGAGGTCAAAAGCAGTGTTTGTAAACTGGACTAGTTTAGGAATTAGAATAGTTAGGATTTAAATAAACAAGGGCTATGAGTGCTACGGAACTGGGGTCTAAATTGGTATTACAGGCCGGAGGAAAAAAAACATTTGTATTATTGTATTAATGTCTGAATTATTGTTGTTGGATTTGTGATGTGAATTTGTTTGCACATGGATTTAAATCCACCTGCCCCTGACTCTTCATTACAATTATTAAGTTCATTTAAGAGTTTGTTTGCTGTAAATGGCATATTGACGCTGTCAACTATTGTCCAATTTCCAAGTGGAATAAATCAACTTATAGATAAAAGGAGAATTCACATTCTTAACTATTATTCTGTCCGTGTGATTATTTCTGTTGTCTCTCTGCAAACTCTGGCTCAAGAGCGGGTGTAGACTTCTGATCTGACCTAAACTTTAGGAGGTGTATTCCTCATAATCTGTCTCCTTCATATAAACATGATCTGTAAATCATCTTTATGTTTCTATTTGATTCCTGGATTAAAATGTAATATATGTGAGAAGTTTATAAAATATCAGCTTTTACTATTAGTGTGAAGTCGAGTTATTTACTTACCGGGTCTGTGAGAAGTATCATGTAAAACAACAGAGAGAAATGTAATGTTAGATAAAATACAATGAGAAAAACTTATGATTTACAGTCAGAACAGCTGATAAACAATCTTCACTCTGTGCTTTCAAAGATGTTCAGCTACAATTTTAACTATTTTAATAAAATAGAACAACAGATAGTGAATCATTATAAATAGTTTATATTAAATAATGAAAGACTTCATGAGGTGTTTTTACTCAGTGCAGTAACACAGATCTGTGATCAGCTGCTGAATAAAACACTCCATATGAAGTGAAAATGCTGAACATCACCATATTTTAATCACAAGCAAATACTGCTGATGGACACTGAACATACGCTGTGAGATTTGACCTGAAGTATGTCTCAAAACACTGCATCAGTTACCTCAAAGTTAATACAGTGTTAGTATTAAAAATGTAACATGTTAAACTGTACTGTTATAATTTTCACAGGAATATTAATCTTATCATTGTTAGGAAAAAAGTTTTAGAGCTTTGACTCATGAATTACTGATTTGAGCTGCAGTACGTTACTCATCTGAATGAAGAAGTTCGCTCTTATTCTCCACTCATTCTGTCAGTGCAGTTCATTTAAAAACTAGTGACTGGTTAACCTTAACAAGCTACTGCTAGTGTTATCTAAAATCATACACACAATAAATTAGTATGAATCTGAGTTAGTGTTAGCTGCCTTAGTCAACCTCATCAACACTGTCCTGTTAATTATCACCATATAAATCTTATAAAACACATTTATTGTAGGGAAAATATGGAGGAGATATTAAGATGAACTGAGCTCATAAAATGACTGTGGAGCTGTAAATTAAATAAAAGTTTGGATCATGTTCTATTCACTAACATGGAAACTGTACTGGAAATGGAGGTTAATTGACACTTCTGACTTTACTGCATTTATTGACTCTTCATTAAGTAGTTTCTCTCCATCTGATCCTTTAGAGACAAGGGTTTCCATGTTAAATTCTGTTCTCTTATTTGGCCTGGAATTATTTGCTCCTCAAAAGTCACGCTCTGTTTTATTTGTACGTCCTGCTCCTTGGTATAATGAAGATTTGTGTATGATGAAGACATCTTGTCGTAAAATGGAGTGATCAAATATGGAAAGATCAAATATGGAAAGATTGCTTACAAGAATATAAGGCTGGTATTGTTTCTGCCAGATCTGATTATTTATCTAATATGATTAATGACAATCAAGGAAATTCAAGACAACTTTTCAATTCTTTTAACAAATTGCTAAATCATTAAACTCTCACTAATGTTACTGCTTCTGATCATCTCTGTAATAACTTCCTGCATTTCTTTAGCACAAAGGTTGAAAATGTTCGTAGAGGTTTTTGTACTTCTACTTTATTGTCTTCTTCTGCTGTTTTTATTCCTTGTTATTCTGGTTCTATGTTTTCAATATTTTCTACACTTGACACGTATTGTCTTTTTGCAGAGGTCTTTAAAATAAAAGCAGCCACTTCTTAGAACCTTGAGAACCTTGCTAATTTCGGTCCCATATCTAATCTCTCCTTTCTTGCTAAACTTTTGGAGCGAGTTGTTGCTACTCAGTTAATTTCTCATTTAACTGAGAACAATCTCTTTGAGCCTTTGCAATCTGGCTTTCGTAAAATCCCATAGTACAGAAACTGCCATGGTCAGGGTTACCAATGACTTGTTAACTGCTTCAGATGCAGTCTTTCAGTTTTGATCCTTCTTGATCTCAGTGCATCTTGAAACTGTTTTTGGTGTCTCTGATACTGTTTTAAATTGGTTTAAGTCTTACCTCAATGATCGGAAGCAGTTTTTTGCCATGGGTGGATTTAGATATGAGGTTAATGTTGTTCAATCTGGAGTGCCTCAGGGATCAATCTGTTATACATCTCACATTAGCCACTAGAATGATATACTTACACCAAAAGTCTTAATCATCAGCCAGACTGTGTTTTTTCCTCTACCTTTAACCTAAATGTGTGTAGTTTGGTTCTTAGTGCTGTATTTGGCAGTGATGTAGTCTGATCTACTGGATATACAGAAACTGTAATAATTTAAATGTCACATTTAGTGTGTTATTTAATTTCCTCTCTGATGTAAAAAAAAAGTATTTGATTGTTTCAGTTTAAACTGATATTTAGTCAATCTTATTAATCTCATTAATAGATAAATAAAGTTAGATAAATAAATCCCTAGTTACTTCATATTTGTACAAGCTGCTGCTTTTAAGCCCTTGTGCAGGTGTGTAGAAGAGTGAAAAATAGAGTTACTGTTAATTCAACTCAAATGATCTTCACTCCACATTAGCAGCCTGTATACTGAATCTCACACTGAATACTGAGTGTGTTTATGTACTGAGATGAGAAGCACAGATGATGATGTGGAGTTTATACAGTGTGGAGATCAGGAACACTTACTCATCTCTACTGTAATCTCTTCTGTTCTGTCTCCATCAGTGACCTGACAGAGGTAATGTCCTCTATCTGACTCTATACAGTTTCTCAGCTGTAAGGAGACGTTTCCTCTCTCCAGCTCCTGAGTGAACAGACTCACTCTGCCCTTATAACCTCTCCCCTCTGTCACCTTACTGTTCTTATAAACACAAACACAGTCTGTCTCCTTAAACCACCGGATCTCCAAGTCAACAGCACTGATTTCAGGAGACAGACGACATGAGAGAGTGACAGCAGAGTCTTTAAACTCTGCTCTGGGACCAATGAGTTTAAACTCATCTGTGTGGGAAAACACACACACACACACACACACACACACACACACACACACAAAATTAGATTAATCTTCAATCTTCAAATTATATTGATAAAATTGTTCCTTGAAATATAACTTACTGCTTGCAGTCGCCATCTTTATCTTTCTGTAGATTCAGACTAATAAAATCCTAAACACACACAAACACACACACACAATCACACACACAGATAGACAGAGAGAGAGAGAGAGAGAGAGAGAGAGAGAGAGAGAGAGAGAGAGAGAGAGAGAGAGAGTGTTTAACACAAATACATGATAAGAAGGTAAGGAATTACACACAATTGGATTAGTTTGAGATTAGCTTGTACTTTATCATGATGCTAACTCCTCTTACCTTTCCTGTTCCTCATATAAACACATCTGATACTTTAACTGAAGTGTTTCCACATTTCAGAGCGCCACATATTCGGTATTTAACTCATTAGGGTTTAAACACCGTGTTTAAAATGTCCCCTGTCTACATATACACATATATTCCTCCTGTATCAAACCGTTACAGCAGGAAGTGTAATGGCGCAGTTACTCTGAGACAAAGCTCCGCCCCTTCGCCTCGGATAACCACGCCCCTGGGTTCAGCCTTATTATATACATGTATTATAATAATAATTATAATAATAATGATAAAAAAACAAAAAATAAATACATTTAGAAAATTCCCAAAGCATCAGAAACTGGTAGGTCTTTAGACGGTTTAGAGTGATGATGTAGACCTTCGTTGTACCCTGAGATGATTTTAAATCAAGAATACGCATAAATGATTTGTACAATAACTTGTTGATAGTTGTCTGATTTTTCTAAGTGTTGTAAAACGTTTTCTTGTGTAATTTGGTCCATTTCCTTAGCGTGGCATGTGGTTATCTATGTGGTTAACTACATGTACTTCCCCCCCCCCCCACAAACACACAGACAAAATAATAATAATAATAACAATGTGTCACAGCTCCTTAACTTAGCTCACTATGCACATTTTGAATGAATGCTTGCTTAAAGTTTAAGCATTTCTTTAATGAGGTTTGACCTTTAGATAAAAATTTAGATGTTCCTTAGGTTCAAACCTTATTCCTGGGATCCCCTGACGATATGAACTGATTTTTCATCCAAAATTATTCCAATTTAAATATTGTCAAAATTGAGTAGTTCACTAACAGACTATGTACATAAACTCAGTTAATGTGTTTAATATCCAGATTTCTTTTAAAAATCAAGCAGTTCTGCATGATGCCCAAAACCTGATTTGTAACAAACAGTCATGGAACAAAAAAAAAAAAAGAACCAACACCAACAGATAATCAAATAATGTTTTATAAAACCAAACCAAACCAAAAATATACTGAAGATCTTCAAACACATTCAGGATTTCAGGATGGGGTGTTAAATCATGACTCCAGGAAGAACAGTCCAGTCCAAAAAATAACAGTAGTTACATGAGTGATGATTGATGTTTTTGTTGTTACGGTTACGGGTTATTTTAGCCATGTCTGGATAAAGGAAAAAGTCTCAAGTCTACTTTACTTTAGGCTGCTCTTAAGTGTTTTTACTTGTAAACGATGATTTGGATGATATCGAGTCAATTAGCATTTACTATTTGGTGAGGATTCAGAGTACCGAGTGATAAAGATCTGATCTCGTCATCTTAACTGCTTAGACTTACATGGATGACCGGTGGAGTTGAGTGAAAGATCTGTTTAGCCAAGAAGCAAGTGCACATCCGGGTTCTCCTCTGGTTATACGGGCAAGAACTATTGTGACTCCTGGGTGGTGACCAGGTTGGTATCCACGACTTTGCATCATGTCCAGAGAAGGTAACAAATTAGGACAGTAAGCCTAGAAGGGTAGTGGGTGTGGCTGAAGGGTGTTATATGTGAATACGTCGAACATTGCTTAGATTCTTTATCAATCAAATGTCACATCTTTTAAAAATAATATGTAGACAACACTGAAGACCTGAACTGAAGAACCTTTAAGATTATTAGCAAGATTTATTAGTTCAACTCATAATGCTAATGCGCTCTGGATGCTTATTCGAGATGATTCATCTGTTCAATTAACGTTCTGAGAGAAAACAAAACCTCACAGCAGGATCAAGGCATATGTGTCTCGTGTTACACTGATTTAATTAGAATCAAATACATTGTTGGAAAAAAAACATTCCATAAAAACAACAACAACAAAAAAAAACCTATACTGAAGAAGAAAATGTGTGTTAAACTGATTTAAACACTTTCAGCCCTGTGTGAAATTCCAAGGTGTGATTTCCAGCAAAACTTGCCAGTGGAGATGGGAACAGGCTGGAAATGACTTGCTTGTTCCCCCCTTGGTTACAGGTTACGTGTGGTTGTGTCAAGATCTCAAGATATCGATGAGAACTCCTTCAATAGAACATCCTGACTCAGGGTGTTGAGAGAAACGTTCTTCCTCACGTTCAGACTGATGGAGCGTACCAACGCCTTGAAGAAGGCTGTTTCTTTGGGCTGCTCCAAATAGCGCTCGAATTGGTCCAAACCATCCTGCAGCTTCAGAGTCAGAGTGTCGTAGTTGGAGCGTACCACTTCCAGCACCTGATCTTCTGACAGTTGTGATATGTGGTTAACGGCGGCGTAGGACTCGATCTTCGGGTTGAAATGGTTGATGATGGCTCGGAAGTTAACCAGCGCGTGCGTGACTGCTCGCCGGTTCCTTCCACTGGCCGACGTTGGTGGAGACTCTGAGCACCATGCAATACAGGTTATCAAATACCTGGTGCATGCGTATGATCTCGTAATACAGCTCATCATAACTGCTGGCAGTTGGCAGGAATGTGTCTCCATACGTAATGAACATGTTGAAGAGATGGACAACTTGTAAAGCCAATTGGAAGATGTTGTGTTTGGACAACAAGGTGATTTCGTTCGACAGCAGGAACTTCAGCAGGTTAATGAGGGCTGTCCAAAGTTCCCTCCAAGTGTAGTGCAGCCGAATCCTACACTTCTTCTGATAGCAGATGAGCTTGTGAATGATCTGAACACACCGCATGTAGAGATCCATAGGAAAGTCCTTCATCATGTGAGTGACGATGAACTCGACCATCAGGTCCAAGACGGCGCAGGCGAGAGGTCGAGACGGGATGTTCTTGTCTGCCGCTTTCTTTCTGTGCCTCATTGGCATTCGGTGCAAGTTTACTCGAAAGTTCATGTTATCATCGTGGAGGAAGGCGCCAGCGTACTGGTCCTCGGCTATACACGTGAGGATGATGAGGCACAGTCGGGCGCTGTTGAGTCGGTGTTCGTCTTTGGTGTCTTGAATGATGATGGAGGAATATTTGAGAAACGTGAACAGCAGGTTGTTCGTTTGAAGGTTGCGGTCCAGCGGCAGCTCAGGGTTGTGCATCACATCCAAAGAAGGAGGGGTGATACCAAGCGGGGTTGTAGGAGTAGTCGGGGTGGGCGTGACCGGCGTTGTCGCAATGTCAATCTCCGGATGACTTTGTGCGAGAACAGTAATGAAATTCCTGTTCAGGTGAACTTCTTCATAGAGCGCAAGCAGAATGGCTTCGTTCGTCTGCATTTACAGAGCATTTACTACTTTAATCTGGTGATCTTCTTCCAAAGCCTGGATGCAGTGATGGAACAAGCTGTTGATGTTCTCCTTAATCATCATCACTTCGTCTCCATCCAGAGCCTCCAGCTTGTTTTCTAGATATTCCAGGTTCACCTTCATTAAAAACAGCTCGTCCCAGAAGCAATTGTTCGCCTTAGCAGAGTCGACTTTAGTGAATATTTCACCGTACATCAACACCACCTTCTCCTTCAGCGGCTTTTTAGACGACGACGTCCTTTTTAAATTTCAAATCCTAAAAAACTCACTATCAAAAACACATCTTTCACATTACAATTTAACTGGCTCTTCTGTGTATCTCAGGAGATCACAAGTGCATTACTGAAGGATGATTTTGAACCAAACATTGTCCTGGATGCAATTAGTCACTTTGCTTTGTTGACTAAGCATATGTCACACTCAGCCACCGTAGCAGACATCTCAGGTGAGCTGTGTGATTTGTCAGTGCTGTGTGAGTCTGCATTTTGACTTAAAAAGAGTTAATAATGACCCAGTAACAATCACTTTCTCTTACTGCATACAACACTTTTTCTCCAGTGGATCCTCCAGAAAACATAACGATCACTGATCCAGGTCATCTGGGTTACTTGAACATTGAGTGGAGTCAACCGAGCAGCTTGTTTAACCTCTCAAACTGTGATATTCGCTACCAGCTACGCTTTTTATGACACATATACAGAGAGATGGAAGGTATGCCTCAAAACACACTAACACACACACATATTATCTGTGCAAATTTTAGAAATAAAGGCATACAGCCTATAGTTATTTTCTTTATTAATGCTGAATTTAATCAACTAAACAATATTACTGAACCTCTATGATCAATAAATAAAAACTATTATGTAATCTTTTTTTTCATGACTACATGGTAACTAATCTTGAAAGAGAAGTTCATTTCCTTGAAAGTCATATGCCTTGGATGATTTGACTTTTTGGCATTTCTCTTGAACTTGTGTGATAAGATCAGTGTTTGTTGTCATCTGTTCTAATCAAATTCATGCCTGTTTTCCATTTCAATCACTTGCCACACCTCTTTTACAGTATTTCACTTTCCAAGTTACAATACTGTATATTCCTTCTTTATCATCTACAATCTGTGATACTTTTCAAACTGCCATAGAGTGAAATCTGACCTTGACATTGCCAGGAATTAAGTTATAAAAATTGTTTATTTTTTAGCAGTTCTAGGGTGTGGCTAAAGAAACCACATACACAAAAGTTTCCATTATTAGCCCCAGTTTCAGTCGAGTATTGTTATATCGCCTTTTGTCTTCACATGTAGTAACTTCACATTTAAAGCAGAAGTGTCATCAATAGACAGTATATATAATACTGTAAACAGTAGGAAAACATCACTAGATGCTGTAACACCAGCAAGAGTTGCTAGAGAATACAATATAATGACTTTGTCCTAGTTAATACCTAATATCCTAGCTAATGCACTAATTTTTACTACAAAACATGATTGTAAGTATGAAAGTAAGAAATAAAAAATGCGTAGTGTAAAAATAAGACGATGATGTTGAAGATCTTAATGAAGAACAAGAAGTTTATTCCAGCATAGCAGTGACAAAATACATGACGTACTTTGGGTTCATCGGAGTGAATAAAAACCCAGAGCAAATCCTGCTCACGCATTTTATACAGTTTTCCTCTTTGTAGTTGAAATGAAGTTCTGTTTTGAATGTGTATTGAGCGTAAGAACTGAGTGTCTCCCAAATGGCTGGGTCACACCTTGTTATTTAGCCAGATGTCTTTAAATGTTAATCACGGTCACGTATACCTTGTCTTGTTATTGTTACAATTGTTATCAGTCCCTTTAAATGGTAATCGCGGTCACCGCGGTCACGCAGACCTTGGCTTGGTATTGTTACAGTTGTTATCAACCAAATGGTCACTTTAAATGGCAATCGCAGTCACGTAGACCCTTTGTTCGTGGTGATGCTTAATGTTCTGCTGCCGTTCCCATATTTATAATTGAATCAAGTTTATACGTTTAGAGTCCTAAACGTATTACCTTATGATACTTACAGTAAGCCATTTTAGGAATGACCTCTTTTAGATGTGTACCTTGGAGTGGAATTTGGGTGCAATTTCTGTAATTTCTTACAGTATATACTGTAAGGGATGCTAAACATGACCTCGAATGCAAAAATAAATAAATAAATAAAAATAAAAATCTTGGCTCTCTAACATGCCATGGGGATTGAAGAAATATCTTGCGCATCTGCAAGATATGAGAGCACTTGCTGGACATATATAACTTAGTACCTTGGGGCATTATCTCAGCTGGGAACATGCTTTGTTTTCCCTTTAGTGGACTGAATAGCATGTTTGAAAGCTGTGTCATGTTGTGAGTCATTTATCTAGCTTCATGCCAAACATGTACAATATGCTCCTTAGTTTTTGTTCAAAGATTGACCAATGAAGCGTTTCTTGACACATTTGTGCTGCAGACTCTGAACAAATTGTTCACATCATCTATGTTTATTTGGCCCTGTTTATAGCTTGTGAGTCGTCTATAATCCATTAAGATTCTGTTCAAAAGAAGCCTTCAGGAGGACAAAATCTGTTACTTTGACTAACAGCAAAAAGGCAATATGTATAAAAAAAAAAATATAAATATACTCTAAAAACTTTAGGTTTACAATATGTCCATCTCAGCTATATAACTCTACAGTATATGGTTTGCAATATTTCAAACGATATTAGTCAATGTGGTGTGGGTCTAAGGTTTCATAAATACACACAGATTTTGGACAGTTTGTACACCTTTGTAAAAAATTTTTACTTTTTTCACTTTAATGTAAAATACTGTATTTGTAGAATAAAGCAAAGCTAATAAGAAATAACAGGTCCTAATAAAAAAATATATTTTAGCAACCATTATAAACCAAGTTGTTGCACATGAATAACAATGGACACAATTATACCTTTTCCTTGGATGGAGTCATTTTTGTTTTTTCAATAAACTGAAACAAAATGCTATTTAATGTAGACTGGATGCCAAAAATTCTGATGTTTTCACAAATATCTATACGTGTTTGTGTTAAGTGTATCAGCTATAGCACGTTTACTGGGATTTGCAATAAAATAGAATGAAACAGCTTTGTCAGCAATATATTAATCTTTGATATTAATCTTTCATGATAGCCTGATTTTTGTTTATGTGTTTTTTTCTTCATGTGTGCCAGGGTGTACAGACAAGCAAGCTATTCTATGCAGCCCAGTTTGACCTGGAGAAACCCATCCGGCTGAGAATGCTCAACCTGCTAAAGGGTTTGTGCACAAATGGGACAAACATTCTGGGACAGGAAGTCGAGCTTGTGCACACATTTAAACACAAAGGTATGCATGAGTCCATAATCTGATTAATAGTGAAAGGGCCTTGCTTAAGAACTCAGCAGACGCAGTATGATAGTGTTGGGGCTTAAATCATTGGCTTTCTGTTGGAAAACCCAAAATCTTTATAGCTGAGTCACCACATGATATTGGAACTTCCTGACTCATTGGGATGACAGTTTAGTTACCAGTGTTATTTCTCACAGTAAGTCATCCTTACTTGATTCTTGGTATATGAAGATGAAAATATTTATTGTTGGAGAGATAAATCAGACAATTACATTAGGCTGTAATTATAATGGTCATTTCCCAAGTACTAAAGGACTGCCGGATATAATCCCTTTGGGGATTATAGCCCACAATATCCGGAACTGACGAGAGGCAGTTCGTGAAAGAAAGGGAAGGTGCGCGTTCAGGAGAAGCGCGGCGCTGGGCTGGATTCGGGGGTAAGTACTCCACTCGGCATAACATCGGAAGCAATACCGATAATAAAGGACGGGGAGAGTGTGTGACGTGAGTGTATTTATAGGCGGTGAAATGAGTGTGTAGATGAGTGTCAGGTGTGTGTGGTTAGTATGCTGGCGAGGAGCTCCTAGTGGGCGGGGCGCGCACGGCAGACGTAGCAGCGTGCTCCCTGACACCACCCCTGGGAGGCAAAGCAGCGACGAGGCCTGCCCCTGGCACGGGGTGCTGGGCGGCCAGGGTGCGCGGCGTGGAAGTCCGCCAGCAGCGCAGGGTCCAGCACGTCCTGACGGGCCACCCAGGCACGCTCCTCCGGGCCGTACCCCTCCCAGTCCACCAGGTATTCGAGGCGACCCCGGCGCCGACGGGAGTCCAAGATGTCACGAACCACGTAAACCCCGGGCTGGTCTACGACGTCCGGCTGGGCGGGCACCGCGGGGTCACCTGGGGGGAGAGACACTGGCGAAACACAGGACTTGAGTAGAGACACATGAAAGGTGGGGTGAATGCGGTACCTGGGTGGCAGCTCCAGCCGGTATGCCACGTCGCTGATCTGACTGAGCACCTTGAATGGCCCGATGAACCGAGGTCTCAGCTTGCGGCAGGGTAACCTCAGCCTGAGGTCCCTCATGGACAGCCACACCAGATCCCCTGGGTGATAATGCGGCGCCTCCAGTCGCCGAGCGTCGGCATGCCGGCGGGTCTCGCGGACGGCCCTGCGGAGCTGAGTGTGCGCCGACACCCAGACCCTGTGGCTCTCCCTGAACCAGTAGTCCACAGAGGGCATGTCGCACGGCTCGTCGGACCACGGGAACAGAGGAGGCTGGAATCCCAACACACACTGGAAGGGGATGAGGCCCGTAGAGTCTTGGCGGAGCGAGTTTTGGGCGTACTCGGCCCACGGCAGGAAACGGCACCAGTCCTCCTGGCTCCGACCGCAGTAGGTCCGGAGGTACCGGCTTAGCTCCTGGATCTTACGCTCCGCCTGGCCATTGGACTGTGGGTGATAGCCAGACGAGAGGTTCACTGAAACCCCCAGGAGCTGGAAGAAGGCCCGCCAGACCCGTGAGGTGAACTGGGGCCCACGATCCGACACGATCTCCTCCGGGAGGCCGAAGTTCCGGAAGACATGATGGAAGAGTGTCTCCGCGGTCAAGAGGGCGGTTGGCAGGCCCTTCAAGGGCACGAGGCGGCAGGCCTTGGAGAACCGATCCACTGCCACCAGGATACAGGTGTTCCCCTCCGACCGGGGCAGGTGATGTTGTGAAAATCAGACGTGCCCCAAAAAGGAGGTCATATTAGATTATGAAGTGCCCCAAGACAAAGTAGGGATCATGCTTTAAGAGTATTATAATTGGTATCATAAGATACATGGGAACAGGTCCCAGATGTTATAATAGGATTAAGGTAATATATAACTAATGAATAGATAAACCACACAAGACGTAGAAGGTATAAAAAGGAAAGAAGGAGTTTATTACAAATAAACTTAATAATAATAGTGAGACCCAGAGCTATCAGGCCTGGGAGATGTAGGAGTGTAGTCTGGAGACCCCGGCCTAGGAGAAGGGGAAGAAGGAACATAACCTGGGGAGCCAGGCTCAGAGTTAGAGGGAGAAGAAGCCAAAGTGGGAGAGAGAGGGCGAATATAGGCGAAGGGAGGAGATGAGGCAGGAGGAGGAGAGGCAGGTGTTGTCAGCCTAGGGCAGCAGGGTTCAGCATGAGGACAACCATCAGTTTGTGTCCTTTGATCCACCAGAACAGGAGGCAGGAATGTTTGAGTAGAGAAAGACCGAGTCATAGGCGTTTGCACAATGTGAAAAGGCGTGAGAGGCTGCTCAGGAAGTGTAGGGGAACATAATCGTTCCAGGAGGGAGCAGAGCTCATGAGATAGATGACTCAGGTGATAGCGACGGAAAGTGGTTAACACTTCAGTAGGAACTGGCCTCCTATAGGGAGTAGGCCGAGAAATCCAGATGGTGTGACCAGGACGAATTGGCTGACCCTGAGGTTGAGAACCTAAGGGAAAAGGGAGTAGCCCGTGTTAAGAAATAGAGGAACTAAAAGCTTAAAGTATGCAATGAGCAAGCCCAGTCTGAAGGCCAGACTGAGATCATAATAAAGGTCACAAGTTTAGCCAAGCTTGAGAGAGTCAACATTAAGGACTCAAGTCATATACACAATAGCATTACAGCAATACAGCTAAGCAACAGTAGATTTACAGTATAACCAAGTATAGGTAGGAACTTTTAACATAGGTAAAACTTATGTAGTTAACACATAGTCAGTAAGAATTTACAAAAGTACGAAAAGAAAGACTTACTCATTGTGGTCGGAAAAAAAGGATTAATCAACGAGACGTCCGTCGTGAAGGGCTGAGCGACAAGTGTGATACCAACTAGGAAGTAGAGCTCTCTTGAGCATATTTTTTAATAACAATGATGAAAAAGGCCGGAAATAATAGGAAATTAAGAAGAAAGGAAAATCCATACATGGGCATACGAGTAAAGGTCAGGTGATGATTCCGGGAAATAAGGGGAATTCAGAAAGGCAGGATATTATGAGAAATTGCCCAAAAGTATGCAGATGAAGAGAGGAGGCGCCTAGAGGCGCCAGGGTATATATTGAGGGGAATTTCACTGAAGAGTGCAGTTCTTTTTCGTGGGAGAGTAGCTCTTTTGGACGGTGAAGCCATCTTTTGGAAGCTGCAGCTCTTTTATTCCTTTGATACTTTGAGTCTTTTGTTTTACAGGGAAGAATCTTTTTGATTACATGTGGATGTTTTCTGTTGGGTTTTTCTTTTGTCACTTGTGACTTAACGATTTTTCTTGAGCTCAATGGAGTGGATGACCGATTGACTGCAATAAAGAAGTTTTTGCTCATTCTCATCCAGGTCTGAAAAAGTTTCTCATTATATTATCAATATTAATTATAGTATTAATAGAAGGATTTAGATATAATCAGATATAGTTATAAGTATAAATCACCCTTGTGATATGTCTGCTTGGAGGCGGGCTCTAAGTTCCGACATATTTATTGGCGCCCAACGTGGGGCTCGATAGAGGAACAGCGTGATCTGCGTCCGGAGCTGGGACCACTCTCTCAGAGGGGCTACAGAGGCCGGCCATAATAAAAGGTAAGCAGACGCCTGTTATATTCAAAAGTCTGTGTATAGTGTGTCTGTGGCCCAACAGGGGAAGGGTGGCCCTGGTGAAGGAGGTAGACAGCTGCCCTTGAGCTCGAGAACCCCTAAGGGTGAGATAAGAGAGCTGGATGAGAAGTAGTAAAAAGGGAAATCCCCACAAGTGATCGAGGGGGGTTGTTGATTGTGTGTGTATGCAACGAAATATCGTGAGTAAATACTGTCATTTACATTGGATATACAGTGTTGTGAATAGGCCTGGATAAGAGAAGATCTTGAAGTGAAAATTCCTGCGGGTACCGGCGGGGTGTGAGTGCTATTAAACTCACACATCGTGGCTGCATGGGCAGGTGTGGAAAAAGATACACACCGCTGTCAGGTGAGACAGGTCTGCTTGGTAGGGCTGGGGGGCCCCCGGTGAATAGTATACGGTGAATAATATACGGTGAACAGTATACGGTGAACAGTATACGGGAAAAAAGTATATGTGTATGGAATTGTTGTTGTGTATACATAAAGTGCTGAGTCGCATGGCAGAGATCCTGTTTGAAGTGCTGAAAGTGGTGGCGAAATATTGTTGATCCCATAACCCGAATGGAGGAAGAATTGCTCATTGTGATAGAGGTAATTATAGCTGTAGGAGTAGTGTGCGGACAAATTGAGTGGGATTTAGGTATCGGATTGTGGGCACTTAAGTGCTTTATGGGACTTATGGAGTAAGTTGGAGTGAGGTAAGTAACACAATACAACACAACAGACAGAACAAAACACATAGGGGACTAGGTGGCACGCTGGAAAAATATTGGTGAATGGGAGATATAGATTTAAGGTGTGATGAAGAATTAGGTTCGGATTCAGACTTCGAGGGAGAAACAGATTTAGAAATAGAAACTAGAGGGGTAAGGACACACTTCTGGGACGAACGAGTGTATAAAGACAGGAACGGTGTAGAGAGGCACCAGTCTGACGAGCAAATAGCAACCAAGTTGTGGTCTCTGACAAGGTTTGACGGGTTGTGGACATTAGAAACTCTTTTTCCATATAACAATTGGCGTGAAAGAATAAAAGCGATCTGGAAGCCTCGGCTGTTAAGCCCAGTATTGAGAGCCCTAGTAGACACCCCAGGAGATCAACAGGCAAAAGTACCGCTGTGTGAGTTTTTAACAGAGGCAGTTGACGAAGACGACGAGTCATTGGTAGAGCTATTTGAGGAACGTCCAAGACAGTTTAACTATTGCTCAGGATTGACGGCACTGGTGTCGGTGGAAAAACGTCTGGTGCAGTGGGAGAGAGGGTTTGCAATATCCATTCTCGTAGATAAAATAAATCCTCTTGAGAGCCGAACTAGGAAAGACCCAGTTCAACCGCGACTGAACGCGAAAAGAATAAACGTCCAATTAACGTGGACAGCGGTAGCCCCAAGACCACGGGATAGTGCCGCGAGGGCGAGACAGGGGTGCATGATGGAGAAAGAGAAATGCCTGATCACTCCAGCTGCGATCATAATAATAAAACACAAAGAGGCTGAGAAAGAAATCAAAAAGTACATGAAAAAGTGGCGAGACCGGACAAAAGGAGAGCTGCACTGGCCAGAGGGAGGAACATTCGAAGAGGGAAAAAGTAAGAAGATGAAAGAAAGAATAGAGTGTTGGGGAGATATGAAAAAAGAAAATAAAGAGAAGACGATGAGGAAATGGGAGATAGTGGACTGGTTTGAACAGGAAGGAAAGAGAAGGAGGGAAAAATTGAGATAAGAAAAGGAGAAAGAAAAAGAGTTGATGAGGGAACAAAAGAAAGAAGAGGCAACAGCCCCACCATCAGGTGAATGTGTGGAGCAGCTCCAACCCCCACCCTACAATGAACAATACAAACCCAAGTATCACGGTGTATACCCAGTGTTACCAACAGGAAATGAGGGACAAAGAAATAGAACTGGAAATAACCGGAGGACAAGTTAAAGGAATCATAAGACAAATGTCAACGGGAGAAAGAGAAACTGAGGGAGGAAGCGAAGAATCATATGCCTACTCCTCAGGGGAGAGCGAACAGCAAAAAGAAGAGAGGAGGGGAAGACGGAAAGATGGACAGCCCAAAAGCCCTGAGCGCTCCCAGACAGAGGCTGAAGGAGGAAAAAAAGGATTATCGGTATGACCAATTGTGTTGGGAAAATGACCCAGAGCACTTCAATACACAATGGGTGAGGGAGTACCAGTGCCCGCAGCACCTACAGCCGCATAGCAGCACCCCTGCCATCAAAGGTAAGAAACTCCTGGAGGGAGAGAAAACAGAGCAGCCAACGAACGATCGTCTCGATGGACATAGAAAAAGGCACTGAAGAGACCCCAAGGGCAGCCTCAGTGGAAGAAGAGCAGCACGAAGTGGGAAGGGTGAAAGTAAGGCTGGAAGGAGAAGTGCAGCTGACCCCTCTAGATGAAGAAGGCTTGCAGCTTGGCAGAAGACAGGACAGAGCACTCGAAAAAGCCCTGGAACGAAGCCAGGCAGCGGAGGAAACGGCACATGAACTGAGAACCCGGTTAGAAATGAGGGTGGAAGAGCTGAAAGAGGAGTTGAGAGAGGACAGAAGGCGTGCTGAACAGAGATTACGAAGCCAACAGTACGAGAGGGGAGAAGCCACACGGGCCATGTGCAGAGGTCTGGAAAAAAGGTTGACAGACCAAGATGATAAGTTGAATAAGGTCATGAGGGACATGGGCCAAGAAAAAGGAGCCAGCCCCTTTATGAGGAAAAAGAAAGATAAGATGAAGTGGGAACAACTGCAGAGGCAGCGTCACATGACCACGCGATCGCGAAATCGGAATCAAAACAGAGATGAGGAGGAACATACGGACGACCTCATAGACCTTGAAGAAGAAGGAGGGGAACAAGACGGGTCTGAGGATCTACGCGGGGAGGATGAACACTCAGAACCAGAAGAAGTGACGCAGTGCCCTCTGATAGTTAAAGGTAGAGATGTGCATTATGTACCTTGGTCATTCATGGATATGACTGGACTAATAAAAAGATTGCCAAATGTGTGCGAAGGAGCGCAAAGATGGATCACGAAGTTTGAAGAGCAGACAATGGGACAGAACTTGGCCCTGGGTGACCTCAAAGCGATCCTGTGTCAAACAGTCGGGAAGGCAAAAATGACTGACATATTCGATCTTGCAGGACTAAAAAAGGAAGCAGAGGATTCAAGAGCAGACAGAATGAGTCTTAATCCATACAGAAACCGCCTGTGGAATCAGTTAAGGGATGCCTACCCAACAAAGGCAGACCCAGAAAAGGTGGAAAAAATAAAGCTGGAAGATGAAGAAGGAGTGGCCCAGTTCATTCTGAAACTCCAGGAGTCCTGGAGAGAGGAAATGGGAGCCTCATGGGACGAGACACCAGCAAGTGAGACACTGTTCAAACTCATGTTGAAAAGAGCACTCCCAGCTGAGGTTCAAGACCAGCTGGAAACAGTAGTGGGACTGAACACCATGCCATGGGCAACGTTCGAGGCCAACGTGATACATCACACAGAACTACACAGAAAAAGAAAAAGGGAGGCGAAGAAGGCTGCAGAAGATTTACTGGTGCAGCTCCACAAAGCACAGCTGGGAGAGCTGGCAAGAAATAAACAAGAAAACCATGAGAAAAAGAAAAAGGAATAGAAGGAATACACCTCAAAGCAGGCAGCAGTTATGGTGGCCCCAGCTGTTATGCAGACTGCACCGCCTCAGAATGAAGGAGCAGCACAAGTAATGATGACACAACCACAGCCGCCGCCTCCAGCTATGATGCAATACCCAATGGGATATCCGATGAACTATCCCATGAATCCCCAGTATGTTCCTCAACAGCGTGGCTGGGGACCAGGCAGAGGTCGAGGAAGAGGAGGCCCAGGGAGACAACCTCCACAAAGACCAGCCTGGGGAACAGGAGGACAAGGAGGAAGCTGCTGGAACTGTAATAACCCAGGCCATTTGAAGAGAGATTGTCCCTATTTACAGTATGGGGCACCAGGAGGAGCCATGGGGAATCAAGGGAGACAACAGACTCCAGCACAAATGCCTGCTCCAATGTTTCAACAAGGAACCGGACAACCCGGAATGCAACAGGCACCTGTGCCAGCACAACAAGGGGCTGGGAACTGGGCTGGCCAATGGATGGGTCCAGGACTTCAAGGACAGGCCCCAATCCCGCCTGGAGGAAGCCCGATGGGCCCAGCTCCTGGGGGAATGTGAAGAGGCCTAGAGAAGCCAGAGGGGGAGCTGGTGCAGTGTACCACCTCATTGCACCCTGCACAAGAACCAACAATTATGGTGGGAATTGGAAATGAAGTACAGGCCCCATTCCTGATTGATACAGGAGCAACATTTACAAGCATTGGAAAAGAAGGCTCAAAGCTTCCCCTCACATGTAGAGCAATAAAGACAGTGGGCTTCTCAGGAAAAACACAGACTCTACGATTTACCAAGCCACAATGGATTACTGTAGAAGGAATAGTAGTCCAAGCTCCATTACTTTATTCTCCAGATACTCCAGCTAACCTTCTCGGACGAGATGTACTCTGCAAGTTAGGAGCCAAAATACACTGTGGGCCAACAGGGGTGTGGATAACACTCCCAGAGATGTTAGCTCAACAGTACCTAGTAGAGAGCCAAGAAGAAGAAATAACAGAATTGGACAAGGTATATTGGTTGGAAGTCAAAGACAAAGATAGGTCAAAAATATGGCACGAATACTCTGAATGGAAGCCATGGTTGGATCACACCCGTCCTGATTGTTGTGAGGCCAGAGGACCATGGCATTGTACCCTAAAATATGATGAAGGGGGGAAAGACGAGGAATATGCATCACTATGGGAGGAGCGACTAGAAGGAGGAAAGTTCGACATTAATACAGGCAGCATAATAGTTGGCCAACAGGGAGTAGCTGCGTATGTCATACTCCCAGAAAAGATCCAAGGATGGTACCAAGTTGGGGATGCGGTCTCCCACATCTCCCTAATGATCGGGCGAGGTTTTGAATCAAAAGATTTAGGGCCCATGATGAGAGAAGCAGGAAAGGTGACAAAGTGGAATGCAACTAGGAACCATAGGATGCGTGTGTCGGAAGATAGAAAATTCATGAAAATAGACTATGCAGGAACAGAGCAGGTAGTAGCCACTACTATGCTAGTAAGTCAGCAGACAAAAATACAAGTAAGAGTAGAAGTAGAGGTACAGATGCCCCAAGTGGCAGATGAGGAAGAGTTAACAGAGAAAGAAGTAGAAGAAGCACTAAGTAAAGTCCCTGAGCAATTGTGGACTAAACATTCAACAGATGTAGGCTTAGTCAAATCAGCAGGGCTAGCAAAAATACAGGTTAGATCTAACGCTCCTTTACCTTATCAGAGACAATACCAATTGTCCAAACAGGCAGAAGAAGGGATAGGACCAACTATCAAAGGGCTAGTGGAAGCAGGGGTTCTGATCCCCACAAGGAGTCCGTGCAACACTCCAATTTTTCCGGTCAGAAAGCCTAACTCAGACAAATGGAGATTGGTCCACGACTTGAGACCAGTTAATCAAATAGTAGTAGCCGAGACCCCAGTGGTCCCAGATCCACACACTCTGTTATCAAACATTCCAGAAGGAACAAAGTGGTATACAGTAATCAATCTGTGTTCAGCGTTTTTCAGCGTCCCTCTGCACCCTGAATCTCAGCACTTGTTTGCATTTACTTACAGGGGGCAACAGTATACATACACGAGGTTGCCCCAAGGATACTGTGAGAGTCCATCAATATTCAATCAAGTACTGACTAGAGATCTGGTAAATTTACAAATGGAAAGTCTTATGGTTCAATATGTCGACGATCTACTGATCTGTAGCCAAACAAAGGAACAGTGCTTGAAGGACTCAATAAAAGTACTAAAAGCCCTAGCAAACAATGGGCATAAAGTCAGTAAGGAAAAACTACAATTCTGCCGGAAAAAGGTGGAATATTTGGGAAGAGTTCTAGAAGGGACATCACGAAAAATACTACCGGCTCATGTGCAGGCTATACGCGAGGCACCACGACCTCAAACCGTACGACAGATGTTGTCATTCCTGGGCATGGCAGGCTTTAGTAGACCGTGGGTATGTGACTTTGCCCTAAAGGTCCAACCACTTAGAGACATGATAAAAACAGCAGATCAGACTAAACCCAATGCACAGCTGATATGGACACCAGAGGCATCGGCTGCATTTGAGATGTTGAAATGCACACTAGCATCAGCCCCAGCGCTGGCTAGTCCAGATTACAGTAAGCCATTTTACCTATATGTGTCAGAACGGCAAGGGTTTGCATCTGCTGTGCTGATGCAACAACAACAAGGCATGGGAAAACAACCCATTGCATATTTCAGCACAGCCCTAGACAATGTCGAAAAAGGTATGCCGCCCTGTTATCGTGCCATATCAGCAGCCGCATTTGCGTATCAAAAAGCTTCCACCATTACGATGGGTCACCCGGTGACCCTGTACACGTCACACGCACTGCACGCGTTACTGACAAGCCAAGCATTTGTAATAACCAATGCCAGGCGCACTGGATATGATGTAATATTGTCAGCACCAGAATTGACAATCAAGAGGTGTAACACAGTAAACCCAGCAGAAAGGATGGTGCTGCCTGGAGAAGGGACACCTCATAACTGCGCAGAAGAGTCTGAAAAGTTTCTAAAGGCCCGCCCAGATTTAGACTCTCAACCACTTCTAGGAGCACAACAAATCTTTTTCGTAGATGGATCATGTTATCGCACAAATGACGGAAATAGAGCAGGATATGCAGTAGTAGAATATGACCTAGTTGAAAATGTATACCGAACGGTTAGTGAGGTGACGGTCCCTCAACCATGCTCAGCACAGAGATAAAAGCTCTGACAGCAGCTTGCAAGTTAGGTGCAGGAAGGACATGTACGGTATACACTGGTTCAGCCTATGCATATGGAGTGTGTCATGTTTTCGGGCCAATATGGGCACAGCGCGGCTTCCAGAGAGCAGATGGCTCAACCATTACGCATGGGCCAGCCATATCAGAGTTGTTAGCAGCCATACAGTTACCTAAGAAACTGGCTATAGTAAAATGCAGAGCCCACAAGACAGATGGCACGACTATAACAAAGGGAAATACTGCAGCAGATGAGGCAGCTAAGAGAGCAGCAGTAGGTGAGAGGTGTCTAATGGCTGTCTTGGTTGGGGAAGAGCCAGAAGGACGTCCACAAATAATGTCAGCTGAAGACATAAGGGACGCTCAGGACACAGCTAGCCCAGAGGAGGTAGAACTGTGGGAAAAACGAGGTGCCTTCAAAGATAAAGACACAGGAGTATGGAGAGGAGGAGAAGGGTTGTGGGTAGCTCCCACCGCGCTGCTACCAATGCTGATAAAAGAAGCACACGGGATAGATCACTGTAATAGAAGGGTAATAATAGACACCATCAGAAAGAATTGGTGGTCTCCGTATTTGGCGTGCATGGTGGACAAGGCTTTAAGAACATGTGAATTATGCGCGAAAAGAAATGTTAGGAAGCATTTTACCGCTCCAATAGGTCACATCCCAGAACCTAGAGGCCCTTTCAGACACTTAATGATGGACTTCGTGGATATGGCAGAAAAGGCGGAAGGGAAGCAGTATATTCTAGTAGTAATTGACGTGTTCAGCAGATGGGTTGAGGCAGTGGCCTGCGCCAGAAACGATGCCAAGACAGTGGCTAAGTTCTTATGCAGAGAAGTAATCCCTAGGTTTGGAATCCCAGATTTACTGAGCTCGGACAACGGACCTCACTTTGTAAACAAAGTGATTAAGTCCCTTGCACAGGCATTGTGCATTAAACAAAAGTTGGGATGTGTGTACCACCCTAGCTCCCAAGGCAAAGTAGAGAGAGCGAATGGAACCCTAAAAGAGAAAATCGCCAAGATATGCCATAGTACTAACTTGAATTGGGTACAAGCGTTGCCACTAGCACTGATGAAAATGCGCTCTCAGACAAACCACATAACACACTTGACACCTCATGAGATGCTCACAGGAAGGCCAATGCCTGTGGCATATACGTGAGGGCCCTATAAGGGTCCCTCACTGGAGCAGATGGAAGGCGAAATGTCAAGTTATGTAAAGCACTTAACCCAAATACACAGACTCTTGTATCCTCAGGTGGGTGCGGCAACACACGGGACACCGGTAAGAGAGCCGCTTAACCAGGTAGAGCCAGGAGACTACGTATACATCAGGGTGTTCAAGAGAAAACATTGGAGGGAGCCAAGAAGAGAAGGACCGTTCAAAGTAGTGTTAGCTACTCCCACAGCAGTCAAGGTTGAAGGTAAGGAGTATTGGTATCACCTCAATCACTGTTGTCGTGCGACAGCCATTGCAGACATAGAAGAAGAACCCTCAGCCTCAGACACAGAGCAAACACCACAAGCCCAACAGCCCCAAGCCCAACAGCCCTCTTCCAGGAAAAAGCCCGCAAAGCAACCGTCCAAGTCAAAAGGGCAACAACCAATCGACCAAGAGCAACCCTCGACGTCTGGGGCAGGGCAACAGCCAACGAGACAGACGCCAAGGTCGGGAAAAGACTGGGAAACCCTTTTATCAACTCGAGGGCAACCATATTCGACGAGGACGAGCTTGACCCTTATGGACCAACACCAGTGACAGGCCCAGCGGGTGGAACACGTGCCAAAGCTAGAGCACGGTCACAACGAGAGGCCGCCCGCGTGCAACAAGAAGCCGCTGCCATCCCGTCCCTAGAAGATATCCTAACACCGCCCTCGGTTCCCGTAGAAGACATAGTTGATGTAAACCCGCGAGTTTACACAGGCCCAGCAGGAGGCTCAGACACCTCACTAGACGACGTACACTCAGATCACTCATACGCAGGTGACCCGAACATTCCCCGGGGTCCATTTGACACCATAAATCTCGAAGAGCTCCAGTCCATATTGAACAACTAGAGAGTAAACGGTATCCGTGTACATCATGGTGCAAATATCCCCACCCCGTAGCAAAGACACACAAAGTAATCCGCCAGGTAAATCTGACGGAACTGGCAAACGAAATGAAGACAAGTTGACGACACAACTTTTCTATGTAGCCTGTGTAATAGCATTATGTTTAAATGTGGCAATCGCAGTAGGGTTTCTGGCGGCACATGCTCAGGCTTATGATTCACAGTTAGGGAATAACCACACCCAAAATGAGTTAATATCGTCTAGCACCTCCAAAACAGGCACACGACCCAGAAGAAGTACAGGTTCCGCCACCATTAATGGGTGGACGGTCTTTCAGGGAAAAGGGTCCTATCCCACACTGGCAGGAGTTAACAACGTCACGGCCGAGGCAGCCATAGACGGACACATGAAATGCGCTTTAGGCTTACTCGCCCATGCTACTAAACGGAGGAAAGTACAAAACAACACGGTATATTTTGTAATGTATTCATTCGATTACACAGGTCCCTTTCCAGCATCAGTTCCCAACCCAACAGAGTGGGCAAAAAACCAAACATCGATGTTCTACACTCTGACCCTAGAGATCCAAATAAGGCGTGCAGGTGAGATGACAACAGATCCACTGACTAGTATTATTGTAACTGGCCGCCCTGCAGACAACGCAGACGGCGGTTACTGCAGGCAGATCCATGCATTGTGGTACTATAGTTTCCATGCCTCAGTTACCCATCCTTCCTCGTTGCAGAAAACCACATTTCTTAATAAAACCTATAAAGCTCGAATTTACGTCCCAGCGTGGAGCCCAGGCTTTCAGTTTCGTCAAGCCAGTATATATTTATGGGCCAAATGCCAAGGTAGCTCGGGCTCCAAATGTGGGAACCGTGGTCTCGCCTTGTCAGGTGAAAGGGACGAACTCCAGAGCTGCGTCACAGTAACAGGTATTACCCAGTACAACACGACGGCCGACGGTGCCGGGGGCAACCTATACCGCCAGTGGCTGATAGACTCTGCCCATCAGGTCACCACCAATGATACTTGTGTGGTGTGCCATGATAGGTCCAAACAACTTCCCTACGTGATGCCCGTTAGGGGAGTAGATGAATGTGATAAGCCTCCGTATAATGATACACACTTATGCCCAGCGCTTTGTCTGCTAGGGTCAGCGGCCACAACACATGGGCCGAGATGGATGGGCAATATAAGTAGGTCCTGTACATATCAACCTGTGGCCTCGCCAATCCCAACAGATATGACAGTTAGAATGCGCCCTAACCAAAAGTTTCCCTTATGTATTCGTTCAAAGAGAGCGGTGTGGGTGGGATTCCTTCCGAAGGTGGCCTGTAAAGATACGTTAGATGCTCATCATCCCATAGTAAATGTGCTCCCACCATGTAACACATCAGAATATGGGTGTGAGACGGCCATCCCAGGGTTAATGACCGTCCCCAGTCTTAGATTCGGCACACTGCCATTGGCTGATATCTTTTGGTACTGTGGGGATGGCACAGCACTCCAAACGCTCCCCCGGATGTGGCATGGTCTATGTGCCCCAGTTGTACTAGAAGGGGGCCTTACAGTGCTGGCATTAAATGATTCTCTCTTGGACCTCCTCATGACTCAAGCCCCCTCTCATACCTCACGCGCTAGGCGTGACACTTCGAAATATTTGGAGCACACCAACTCCTCTGTGCTCCCGGCCTGGTCAGCGAACGCACACATATATATAGACTGGAAAGGAGAACCAGTAGGCGTCCCAGAAGAACACAGAGCACTTTCTGAGAGCACCTCAACCATGTGGACCGTCCTGCTGCCGCATGTACAAGCACACAGAAACATGAAGTGGATAAATTACATATGGTACAATCAGCAACGCTTTATCAACCACACGATTGCCGCCTTGGGGCTCATCTCGGAGCAATTGCACGCCACAACACTGATGACTGTAGAGAACAGATTCGCTATAGATCAAATGCGTGGGCCAGATCAAGGCGTGTGTGATATGATTGGTACCGACTGTTGCACTATCATCCCGTTACACACAGGTCCTATGGGACCATTGTCCGCGCTATTAACCCGTATGAAGGCAGCCCGAGACCAAATGGTCCGGAACTCGGGTGCACCGGATCCTGCATGGTATAAATGGCTGCTCTCAGGAGATTGGATGGCAGGGCTAATGCGTATAGGCATGATAATCCTCGTAGTATTATTAGTCATAGCCTTTATTGCCTGCTGTGGAATACCTTTATTACGCGCTCTGATTGACAAAACAGTCCACTCTCTCTTCGGACAGTACATGCAAATGCAGATGATAGACGTAGATATAGACCCGGACCTGTGTCCGCTGTTGGATGAGGACGAAAACAATCCATATGAGAACTGATTGAGCTTGAACACACCTGTGGTATGTTGTTATAATGTCCCGTGTCTACTGTCCCTGTTTGTCCGTGTCCCCCATGTCCCTGTTTGTACAGAATAATGGATTGTCTCCCGTTCCGGCATCCTCCACGCCAACCAGCTCACCGCCACTACTCATGTGCCTGCCTGGACCCTGATTCTAACGGCCTTGCGTACCGCTTTTGCCAAGCAACCAGTGCCCCCTATCGTCCTTGCTGTTTCTCATGCCGCAGGTTGGCTATGGAGATCGACTTGTCTGCTTATCGTTGGTGGCTATATCTTAGACTTGACAGAGAGCCACAACGAACCTGGAGGTCGTACCCGTCCCGAGCCTCACAGGATCAGTGGGTCACTCTTCAAGAGGAAGCTCGTCCTATTCCACTGATACTTTCGCACGCAGATATCATGCTCGAGGAAGGGTCATGGGGGGCTTGGCATCAACCTGATGAGGACTACGACCTCACGGACAGACTGGTCTTACGTGTCCACGCCTATGAACTCCGACGGTGCGTTTCGGTGGCATCACTGTACGGGCCTAAGACAAGACATGCATACCTTATATCGCGCAATATTCAGCAAAGCACGGTTCGGCAATATTTTACCCTATTTTTCTGTGGATATCCAATCTGGACCACCCACACCAGTGAGGCACAAAACAGCCTGGCACGCCTCCCGCCACAGCCTGCCTGGCTGCATCCGATACTACGGAAAAACAATGACTCGGAGGCAGTAGCTATTCTGCCAAAGACATATTACGCTCAGACCTTCTCGGACATTTGGTACTCGCTGCAAAATAAACAGCAGATTAAGGCTCCTCTGCCACGATGGATGTACTCAGTACACCACAACCACTATTGGTGGTGGCCGTAGTCATGAACACTCGTACGACATTACTGCATGCCTGCAAATGTGACTATGCTGTCTTTATGTGACTATGCTGTCTGTATGCTTGAGAGAAGAGTTATTGGGGCCTTTGGTCCTGTTGCCTGTTTGTGTGTATGTGCGTCTGTGTCTCTCTCTAAGTGATCTTGGACCATGTTGATCTTGTCCTCCCGGAGGGTCAATGGCTCCATGTAGTTCACCAGCAGGACTACTTCCTTGATGACCAGTTCCTACTGCGAGTGCACAACTATGAGATACGCTGGTCTTTGTGTGTTGCTTCAATATACGGACATAGACGCAAACACTCAGCCGAACACGCTTACCTTCTGTCCAATCACATAATACAGGCTACCACACGCCAGTACTTCACTCTGTTCTTTTGTGGGTATAAGCTCTGGACATCCCACACCAAACATACACAACAGGGGCTGCAAACCATGCCCCCGGAGCCCACATTTATGCGCTCGTGGAGAGGGCCCACCACCTGGAGGGGAGGAGGTACCTCGGACGCCGTATCTCACATGCTCAAATGTAACCTTACCCACCGTTTCAGAGACATTTGGGGTTCCCTGCGTACAGGCCAACGAGTCAGGGCCCCACTGCCGCTGTGGATTCGGACAATGCACCGGAATCATCATTGGTGGTGGACATAACAGGGGCATTCCCCATCATACGTATGCACTGTTTGTCAGGATATGTGCTATATGTTTTCGCTATACAAAAACGGTGACCTTGGTGATACGGACTTCACTCCGACAGGGGGTGGGGACGTAGACACGTCCCTCAGGGCAGCCCCTTGGAGCGGGCTCCTGGCGAGTGGCCGCCCGGATCTCCTGGTCGAGGTCCCAGAGGATAGGACCAAGAATGAGTGCAGGGGGAAGGATGGGTTCTGGGTCACTGGGCTCCTCGGGTCCGAACATCCGGGAGAGGGCGTCGGCCTTGCCATTTTGTGCTCCGGCCCGGTACGTGATGTGGAAGAGGAACCGGGTGAAAAAGAGGGCCCAGCGAGCCTGTCTGGGATTGAGCCTCTGGGCCTCCCGCAGGTACTGCAGGTTCTTGTGGACAGTGACCACCGTAAACGGGTGCTCGGCCCCCTCCAGCCAGTGTCTCCACTCCTCTATGGCCAGTTTGATGGCCAGGAGCTCCCGGTTGCCGATGTCATAGTTCCGTTCAGCGGCGGAGAGCTTGTGAGAGTAGAAGGCGCAGGGGTGTAGCTGTCGAGGGGTTCCTGACCACTGCGAGAGAGCGGCGCCGATGCCGGTCGAGGATGCATCCACCTCCACCACAAACGGCTTCCGAGGATCCGGGTGGCGCAGCACGGGAGCCTGACAGAAGCGCTGGTGGAGCTCGGAAAAGGCCTCCTGGGCCTCTGGGGTCCATCCCAGGGTCTTCACCTTCCCCCAGAGAAGAGACGTGAGGGGAGCGGTGACTTGGCTGTACCCCTTGATGAACCGGCGGTAGAAGTTGGCGAAGCCCAGGAACCGCTGGAGCTCCTTGACGGACTCAGGGACCGGCCAGTCCCTTACGGCTTTTACCTTCCCCTCATCCATCATGACCCGGTACTGGTAGTGAACCAACGGCGTGATGAAGGCGGTCTTCCACTCGTCTCCCTTTCTGAATCGCACCAGGTTGTATGCACTGCGGAGGTCGAGCTTTGTGAACACCCTCGCCTCCCTTAGGTCCTCCAGCACAGATGGCACCAGCGGGAGGGGGTAAGGGAGAGGAACGACCTGAGTGTTCAGCTGCCTGTAGTCGATACAGGGACGAAGCCCACAGTCCTTCTTCCCTACAAAAAAGAAGCTGGAGGCAGCCGGGGAGGAGGAGTGTGTGATAAACCCCTGGTGGAGTGCCTGCTGGATATATTGCTCCATCGCACGTTGTTCAGGTGCCGACAGGGGATACACCCGACCCTTGGGCAGCCTAGCGTTAGGAACCAGGTCGATGCTGCAGTCCCAGGGCCGGTGAGGGGGGAGGCGAGTGGCTGCCCGTGAGCAAAACACGTCCTGGAACTCCTGGTAGCATTCTGGGACCTGTACCCATGAGGGGGCTGTGGCTTCCTCCACCCAAGTGGCCCCCACAGTGGCCTTGTGGTTTCTGGATGGCAGCTGGGTGAGGCAGTGCTCCTTGCAGTGAGGGCTCCACTCAAGGATGTCGCAGGGGTCCCAGGAACACCTCGGGGCGTGTTGTTGTAGCCAAGGCCTCCCTAGGATCACGCTGACCGTGGAGCTCTCTAGCACCAAGAATCGGATCTCCTCTTGATGAAACAATCCCACCTGCAGCGTGATGATTGGTGCACAGTGCTTCACCCACCCCCGGCCCAGTGGACGCCCTTGGATGGTTTGGACCGCTAGGTCCTGGGCGCTCCTCTCTCTGGGGAGCCGTACACGGTCGAGGCAGGCCTGAGAGATGAAGTTCCCTGCTGAGCCAGAGTCAACTAGAGCGCACACGGAGATAGAGAGAGCGGGGGTTATGAGGGTTATGGTGAGTTTGGATAGAGGCGAGATGTCGGCTGGGAGCTTGACTGTACTCACCGCCGGACGTGAAGGACGAGCAGGGCATCTCGAGAGAGAGTGGCCTGGCCTCCTGCAATACCGGCATCTTCCAGCTATCTGGCGGCCATAACTCTCCCTACGGGACAACCTCTGCGAACCCAGCTGCATTGGTTCTGGATCAGGGGAGGAGGCGGGACTCGAAGCGCCGGTGACCTGAGGAGGGGTGTGAGGACACGCCGCCAGTCATTGTGAGAGCCCAATGAACCTCCGTATGAACTCCTCCAGCCCCAAAGAGTCATCGTGTACCGCCATCGCCTGTTGGATCTCCGGTGCTAGGCCCCGTCGATACACGCTGAGTAGTGCCGTTTCGTTCCAGCCAATGGAGGCAGCCAGGGTGCGGAAACGGAGGCTGTACTCAGTGATACAGTCCCGCCCCTGACGTATCCTGAGTAGCTGGTCGGCCGCGGAGAGGGTCCCGGAAGCGGCGCAGAACACCTCCCTGAAATGCTCGTCGAACGCGGTGTAGGTGGTCGTTATGGGGCTGGCAGCCTCCCACAGCGACTGCGCCCATGCCAGCGCTCTCCCGGAAAGGAGGGAGATGATAAACGCCACCTTTGCACGTTCGGTAGGAAACCGCAGCGGGTGCATCTCTACATACAGGCTGACCTGGAGCAGGAATCCACGGCATTCAGTGGCTTTTCCCGAGAAGGTGGCTGGAAGCGCCATCGAACTGCCGGTGGGCGCGGGCGGGTTCTGGTGGGCAGCGGCGGACAGGAAAGCGGTTCGGAGGGCGGAGATGAGATCCCGAACCGTATCGGAAGAGGGGCTTGGTTGAGGCTGCATTGCGTGAACTCCTCTTATAATCTCCTTATACTTCTTTTCTTTTTATTTAGTGTTTTTTTTTTTGTTTTTTTTTGTTGTTTTTTTTGTGTCCCTTTCGGGGGTCCTTTATTCTGTTATGCGGAAACGGAGGCGGAAGCCGAAGTAGCAGCAAACAAAGTTTAATAGAAAACAAACTTTGGCAGAGCCAACACAAATACCTGCACCACATGCAGGAATAATCCGGTGGTGCGCTCTGGGGGCGCGGCCCACAATATCCGGAACTGACGAGAGGCAGTTTGTGAAAGAAAGGGAAGGTGCGCGTTCAGGAGAAGCGCGGCGCTGGGCTGGATTCGGGGGTAAGTACTCCACTCGGCGTAACATCGGAAGCAATACCGATAATAAAGGACGGGGAGAGTGTGTGACGTGAGTGTATTTATAGGCGGTGAAATGAGTGTGTAGATGAGTGTCAGGTGTGTGTGGTTAGTATGCTGGCGAGGAGCTCCTAGTGGGCGGGGCGCGCACGGGAGACGTAGCAGCGTGCTCCCTGACACCCTTATCATAAAATGTGTGTAAAGATTTGTCAGCTCTACAACGTGAAAAGAAACTCCAGGTGATTTTTGCACCAAATAATTATGGGCAGCAAAAGAAAAAGAAGGATAACTATGTGGATACTTTATAGCACCAGTCAATGTGGTCACTGGTGGTCACAGGGAAATGCAGGAAACAAAAGAATGCCCAGAATACATCCCATCTCTTGGGCACCACAAAGGATGTAGATTCCCTCCAACATCTCTTTTGGATTTTTCAGAGTTTAACATTTGTGTGAATGGGTCTTCTGAGGTGGGATATTTACAGCCAGCTTTCTTTTCCTTGGCAATCCAAAACCATGGTAATTACACAGCTCAGTACCACAACAGCATATGCTTAAAAGGAGTCTGCATCTAAAAATCTGAAAAATTGAAGATTAGTCACTTCCTTAGGTTTGACGTGACTAATCTTCATTTGGCTCATAATAACACCCTGGTGCATGCAGAGTGGGCCCCTCCATCAGGTCCCATTCCTGATCAATGTCTGGAGTATGAGCTTGAAATAACAGTGAACCTCACTGGCAACAAGCAACAGGTGAACACAAAGCATTACACACACATTACTAGGGGTCAAAAACATTACTTGCTTCAATATTTGACTGAATTTGATCATAAAAGGATTCTCAATATAATTCATGCATCTGAGTTACTGTTCTCTACACATTCTTTTCTACTCATAAATCCAACAATCAAATTTAAACAAGGATTAACTGGTTAGTCCTAATTGTATTTTCTGATATCATCGGATTAGGGTGAAAATGGCAGATGGGGTATGAAAGAATTTTATCTTTGCATAAAAGTTTATGCAAATACAAACGTTTCTCTCAGACTTTATCATCGACCCAAACTGTTTTCAAATGACACCACTTAGACTTTTACTTGTTCCCCACTTGCCTGCTCTGATGACGTCTCTCCAACTTTCACACAAGCATAATCATGCAAAGAAGGGCATATATTAGTTCTATGAAACAAAGCAAAACCAACATTACTCACCTATCGAGAAGGAAAAAAGCAACCTCTGCGTCCCATCTCAGGCCTTCCCACTCCTTCAGTTCTCTCCAGCCCTGGAAAGCTGATCCAATATTAACACAGGTCCTACTTCTTGCCTTATCGTAAGCATTTTTTCGCTTTCTGCAGTAAGCTTTCTGCTAGTTAACTGAGGTAATTTGTTAGCTAGTTGGTGAACGATATTCATAGATATCTACACCTAGATGTTGCTTTAGGGTTCTAAAAATGCGCCATCTTGGAACAGGGGAATTTTACATCAAATTCATGGACGATGTCGGACTTCTGTGCTGCGTTTGGATGTTCAAATGAACGAAAACTAAAAACAAGACAGCAAGGGATTACATTACACGAGTGAAAATGTGTTTTATGATATTGAATGTTATGAAATTATATTTCTTGTTACGTTGGTTTGTTTCAGTCCTTGGTTAACGACCACAGCTAATCCATGCTAGTTACCTATTAGTTTTTGACAGTTAGGAAAACCGACAATGTTTGTAGATTCCAAAGCTCTTAATAAGGACATTAAAAATTGACCCATGCTTTTTTGCTTTTAGGTGAAGACCCAACTTTATGTATGTTTTGTAAGATTTCCTTATCTGTCAAACATATTTTATTAGATTGTCCTGGACTTAACAATCTAGCCATGGGGGTCACAGTCCAGTGACTTCTGTGCCGGTCCCAAGCCCGGATAAATAGAGAGGGTTGCGTCAGGAAGGGCATCCGGCGTAAAACATTGCCAAATCTAACCATGCGAATTGTCAGTACGAATTTCATACCAGATTGGTCGAGGCCCGGGTTAACAACGACCGCCATCGGCGCCGTTGACCTACAGGGCGCCGGTGGAAATTGGGCTACTGTTGGTCGAAGAAGTAGAGGAGGGAGGAGAGTGCACAGACAGAGAGAGAAGAGGAAAGGTAAGAGTGTAGGACTGAGAATAGGAACTCTGAATGTTGGTACTATGACAGGGAAAGGTGGAGAGCTGGCTGATATGATGGAGAGAAGGAAGGTGGATATACTGTGTGTACAGGAGACCAAGTGGAAGGGTAGCAAGGCTCGTAGTATAGGAGCAGGATTCAAGCTGTTTTATTATGGTGTGGATAGTAAGAGAAATGGGGTAGGTGTGGTCCTGAAGGAGGAGTTTGTGAGGAATGTTCTGGAGGTGAAGAGAGTGTCAGACAGGGTGATGAGTCTGAAGTTAGAGATTGAAGGGGTGATGTTGAATGTTGTTAGTGGTTATGCCCCGCAGGTAGGTTGTGAGTTAGAGGAGAAAGAGAGATTCTGATGTGAATTCGATGAGGTGATTGAGAGTATTCCCAAGGGTGAGAGAGTGGTGATAGGAGCGGATTTTAATGGACATGTTGGTGAGGGGAACACAGGTGATGAGGAGGTGATGGGCAAGTTTGGAGTTAAGGAAAGGAACCTTGAAGGACAGATGGTAGTAGACTTTGCTAAGAGGATGGACATGGCTGTGGTTAACACTTATTTTCAGAAGAGGGAGGAACATAGAGTGACTTACAAGAGTGGAGGTAGGAGAACACAGGTAGACTACATCCTTTGTAGAAGAGGCAATCTGAAAGAGATTAGTGACTGTAAAGTGGTAGTGGGAGAGAGTGTAGCCAGACAGCATAGGATGGTGGTGTGTAGGATGACTCTGATGGTCTGTAAGAGGAAGAGGTCAAAGATAGAGGAGAAAACTAAGTGGTGGAAGCTGAAAAAGGAGGAATGTTGTGAGGAATTTAGACAGAAGTTGAGGCAGGCTCTGGGTGGTCAGGTAGTGCTGCCAGATGACTGGGAAACTACAGCAGAAGTGATCAGGGAGACAGGGAGAAAGGTGCTGGGTGTGTCATCTGGAAGGAGGAAAGAAGATAAGGAGACTTGGTGGTGGAATGAGGAAGTTCAGGATAGTATCCAGAGGAAGAGATTAGCCAAGAAGAAGTGGGATTTGGACAGGACTGAAGAGAATAGACAGGAATACAAGGAGTTACAGCGCAGCGTGAAGAGGGAGGTGTCTAAGGCCAAGCAGAAGGCATATGACGAGTTGTACACTAGGTTAGACACTAGAGAAGGAGAGAAGGACTTGTACAGGTTAGCTAGACAGAGGGATCGAGATGGGAAGGATGTGCAGCAAGTTAGAATTATTAAGGATAGAGATGGAAGGGTGCTCACAAGTGAGGAGAGTGTACAGAGGAGATGGAAGGAATACTTTGAGGAGCTGATGAATGAGGAAAATCAGAGGGAAAAAAGAGTAGAAGGGGTGAACTCTGTGGAACAGGAAGTAGATAAGATTAGAAAGGATGAAGTCAGGAAGGCTTTGAAGAGGATGAAAAGTGGAAAGGCAGTTGGTCCTGACGACATCCCGGTAGAGGTCTGGAAGTGTCTAGGAGAGGCAGCAGTGGAATTTTTAACTAGTTTGTTCAACAGGGTTTTAGAAAGTGAGAGGATGCCTGAGGAATGGAGAAGGAGTGTGTTAGTGCCGATCTTTAAGAATAAGGCTGATGTGCAGAGTTGCAGCAACTATAGGGGGATAAAGTTGATGAGCCATACAATGAAGTTGTGGGAAAGAGTAGTGGAAGCTAGGTTAAGGAAGGTGGTGGAAATTTGTGAGCAGCAGTATGGCTTCATGCCCAGAAAGAGCACAACAGATGCAATTTTTGCTCTGAGAATGTTGATGGAGAAGTATAGGGATGGTCAGAGGGAGTTGCACTGTGTGTTTGTAGACTTAGAGAAAGCGTATGACAGGGTGCCAAGAGAAGAGCTGTGGTACTGTATGAGGAAGTCAGGAGTAGCAGAGAAGTATGTCAGAGTGGTGCAGGACATGTATGAGAGGAGCAGGACAGTGGTGAGGTGTGCTGTAGGTCAGACAGAGGAGTTCACAGTGGAGGTGGGACTGCATCAGGGATCAGCTCTGAGCCCCTTCCTGTTTGCTATAGTGATGGACCAGTTGTCAGAGGAGGTCAGACAGGAGTCTCCTTGGACGATGATGTTTGCAGATGACATTGTGATCTGTAGTGAGAGCAGGGAGCAGGTGGAGGAAAACCTGGAGAGGTGGAGGTTTGCGCTGGAGAGAAGAGGAATGAAAGTCAGTCATAGTAAGACTGAGTACATGTGTGTGAATGAAAGGGAGGGAACTGGAACAGTAAGGTTACAGGGTGAAGAGGTGAAGAAGGTACAGGAGTTTAAGTACTTGGGGTCAACAGTCCAGAGTAATGGAGAGAGTGGGAAAGAAGTAAAGAAGCGAGTGCAGGCAGGTTGGAGTGGGTGGAGAAAGGTGTCAGGAGTTCTGTGTGATAGGAAAATATCAGCAAGAATCAAGGGGAAGGTGTACAGGACAGTGGTGAGACCGGCCATGCTGTATGGTTTAGAGACAGTGTCACTAAAGAAGAGACAGGAGTCAGAGCTACAGTAGAGGTAGCCGAACTGAAGATGTTGAGGTTCTCTTTGGGAGTGACAAGATTGGACAGGATTAGGAATGAGTACATCAGAGGGACAGCCCATGTTGGACGTTTGGGGGACAAAGTTAGGGAGGCAAGATTAAGATGGTTTGGACATGTTCAGAGGAGGGAGAGTGAGTATATTGGTAGGAGAATGTTGGACATAGAGCTGCCAGGCAGGAGGCAAAGAGGAAGGCCAAAGAGGAGGTATATGGATGTAATTAATGAGGATTTGAAGCTAGTGGGTGCAAGTGTTGAGGATGCAGAAGATAGGGATAGGTGGAGAGAGATGATTCGCTGTGGCGACCCCTGAAGGGAAAAGCCGAAAGAAGAAGAAGTAGTCCTGGACTTAACACAAGCAGAATGCTCTTTTATACAGTTACTTCACTTAAGGACATATTTAATGACATTATGCCTGAAAATGTTTTGGATTTTTTATCGTATGTTAATTAAAAATAAATTTTATAATATGACTTGTTTATATATTTGTTTTGTTTTTATTGTGTTTATATTTTATGTGGTTTTGTAATTGAATTTTTGCCATGAAAATAGCTTTGATTGCTGACATGGTATTAAATAAAATAATTTGAATCTGTTTGTAGATTATCAAGTGATAAACAGCATTATAGCATTATATTTTTAAAAAGTAGATTATCTTAATATCAAAACCTTAAATTTTCTCTGGACTCAATGATAAATGCACGTCTGACCGTTGGACCGAACCAAAAAAAAAAAACTAGAAAATCGCATTCATGACGATTCATGGTGATTTTATTTCCGTTAGACCTTTGCCTACATTGACGCTGATGCATTAAAGAGGAGGGGGTCCCCTGTTCCAAGATGGCGGCTCTATTGACGCATTCGTTCCAATGAACTGCCGTAGCCAAGGGCGACATCTAGTGTAGATGTCTATGAACTGCACTGAGGTAATTTTACTTTTAGAAATGAACATTTTTTCAAAAAGATATTGATATGATAGTTTAAATAAAAGTTATATTGATATTGACAGACTGAAAAAAGCGATCAAATCAACAACTTTCTTGCCTTATTCATCTCTGCGGTTTTCCCTGAGGAAAAAAAACCAACTGATTCGGTTCTTTGAGTCAGCTCTTGCAATCGCCGTTTTGAGTTATACGCTGGGAGTCGACTCACAGTGTCGCTTAGTGATCTGACCGCCGAAAATTAACGGTTGAGTTTGTTTTTGAAAGGAGAATTTTACTCACTTTTACAGTGAGAATTGAAGCCGTTTATAAAGCGTAACTTACCT